>NC_135533.1:144987998-145182998 GCF_045843805.1 Urocitellus parryii
CTTCTCTGGTCGTAAGGCTTGAGCGTTTTGTTTGTTTGTTCAGTGCTACAGACTGCAGCTTGTTGTGGCCAGTTGTTGGCAAGTCGGCAGAGGGTCTCGATTCGGCGGGAGCTATGGGATGGCATCAACACATTGGCAGCGCAACCCAAAAGGGTCAGCCAGGTCAGGGGGCAGCACATGCAGTGAACCGCCATGCAGAGCTCCTGGACGGGTCTCCTCCCCATCCCAGAGTGGGGAGCAACACGCCATCAAGGACAGTCCCCTCCCAACCCAAGACCCCAACCCCAAGACCCATTAATGCTGGGCTCAGAGCAAGTCTTTTGCATGCTTTCCTGGCCAAAGCTACATGGTAAGCGGGGACAGCAGGCTGGGGATGACACTGGGGGTCGAGGAAGGAAAGCTCGGTGAGGTCCCTTGGCCCCAGGTCACTGCCTCCAAGCTGAGGCCCGATGACCTCCGTACATTCTCAGCTGGTGGGAGGGGAAGTCGTCAAGGCCATAAAAGGCAATGAGAACAGTAAACATTTGGCTACGATGTCACCCTACATAAAGCAGGGCCATCTATGAAAATGGACTGGAATGAGAATGAAGCGACAGGAACGTGGGAGATTAGCGGAACAACGGGGACTCTTCTACACTACGTTTCAGTGGCAGAGACCTGATGGTGTGATCTAGCTAAAAATGACTACAACAGGAAATACACTGCTATTCAAATCTATTAAGAATTCTGTTGTCTTTAAAAAAAAAAAAAAAGAAGAAGAAGAAGAAGAAACAAAGGAGAATACCAAAAAGAAAAACCAACCAACCCCAGGATCTTAAGTAGCTAATTAGGATTCTAACCACAGTTAGTGTTCCGGTTGGTTTCCTCTGATGAACTGGTACAGGCTAGAGCTAGGTACAAAAGTTTATGAATGCTTGAAAGAGTAACAAAGTGCAAAGAGGGTGACTGCAGGAAGGTGCCTGGAGGAGGCCCCAAGCAATGACAGCTCTCAAGAGCCTCGGCCACCTGCACCTCTGGAGACAGGGGTGTCCGAGCCGAGGCAGGGCTGTGCCCAGCTGTGCCGTGGGTGGCTGAGCAGATAGGTGCTGGGGTCCCCTGCAGTGGAGTTCCATAGTGTGTTTGGTGTTTTCCTGCAGACTGAGATGAGGAGTTGTTTTGTTTTGTTTTTTTCTGGCTGAGATTTATACTGAGGACTGGTCCCAGACCTACAAGCAAAGTAAAAATGAGAAGGGCGTTAGTCATGCGCAGCCAGGACCTGTTGGGCTCACTCTGCACCATCTAAACAGGCATTTAGAGTGCCTGGTCTGTCCCTCTGGTGGCCAGCAGTGAGGGTAGTGCAGGGCAGCACCCACACGCAGAGCCAGCCCTTCAACTAGGGTGGCGAGGGGGTGACAGTCACCTAGACATTTGCAGAGCTGTGAAATTCTCCTGAGGGGCACATGTGCACTGACACACACATAGCCAAGTTTACTGACAAGTGAGAAGCAATCTGAAAAAATGTTTTTTCCTCCTTTGTCTGCAGAGGTGCCAACAGGGAACTGCAGATGGCATTAGGAGGAGAAGATCATGCAGAAAGGGGGACAAAAAGGTTGCTCAGCCGTGCAGAGCAGGCTCCTGGATCAGGCTGGCCTGCAGAGAGGCAGCAAGCACAGGCCTGTCCTGCTTGTGGGAACCCCAGTCTTCCTCCTGTAGATAATACATGCACATGATTTAAAAATTTTTTAAACTTCAAAGTTCTAGAAGGGCAACCCTGCTGTAGCCTTCCAGGGGGGAAAAAAATCCTGTGCAAAGAACATTTTGTACAACACATTATCATTTGTGTTTAATGGGGACACACACACACACATACACATACACACTTATTCACACAGAACACCCCTCAAAGCTCTGGAGCTGTTGACACTGGCCTCCTGGGAGGGGAACAGTCCCACCCTGGAGCAACTCCCACTTGAGGACATCCTACACAGCCACACAGCCACCCTCAAGCCTACCACACCCCCTATCTGCCCGGGCAGCACCTTCTTCAAAACGGTACACTCTCCTCACAAACCCAAGTACCTTACAAAACCTGAGTAACAGTAGTGACCTCAGCACCTAAGGTCACACCTCTGGACCTTGTGACAGACATGCAGGCCTCAGGATGTGGCCTCACCTTGTTGACCTGGGACAGTGGGGTCCTCACGGCTCCCACAGGCAGCCGGCCCCTGCTGCTGTCTTCAAACAGCCTCCCAGGGGACCGCTCCCTCCGCGTGCTAAGCATGCGGCCTGGGGACTTCTCGCGCTCCAGGGGGCGGCCGGGAGACTTGTCCCTGCGTAGCTCTGTCCGCCCCTCGCGGTAGCGGTGGGGTGTGCTTGGCTCTCGGGGGTGGCTGGGGCCTTCGGGTGGCGCCGGGCTGGAGGCCACGCGCTTGGTGATGTGCTCGTTGTACGTCGGTGGGCCTCGCTTGTTGGGGCTGCTGGCAAGAAGAGAAGGGGGCGGGGAGCTGGGGAGTCAATCCCCAAAGGGCGTCCCCCTTCTACTCTGTGGCCCCACACCTCAAGGTCACCACCACTGTTTAGAAAAAGGCCAGGCCTGGAGCCCGGACCTTCTGCTTCTTGTGTCTGGGCAGTGAGGACAGGGAAGGCAGCAGCTACGCTTCCTGGCCCCAGTTCAGGCCACGCCTCCTGTGCGGGCCCTGTGGCGAAGCTCTTCCTGTGTGCGACCCCCTCATCTTGTTGGATCACAGCAGCCCGGGGAGCCGGAAGCAAGCAGGACCCTCACTGAACAGGCAAGAAATGGAGACACAGGGCAGCAAGGTGCCTGCCTGTGCTGGATTCCAAATCAGGTCAGTGTGACGTCATGATCCCCACTACACCCTGCTGCCCTAGTGCCCTCCAGAGCTGGGAAGGGACAGAAGAAAGCCTTCCTTTGGGGTTAAGCCTGCTACGACCCAGAAGTCAGGGACCCACAAGGGCCTCAGTGCAAAGGAACAGTTTTCAGAAATCCTGTGCTGGTCACTGTCAGCTGCCATAACCTGTCCCACACCTGAGTCTGGTGTTGGGTCACCTCTCCCTGTAGGTGGCTTTCCATGAGTCTTTGTGGCACTGCTGCAGATGTGGATGGTTCTAAGTCATGGCAGTAAGGTCATGGGATGCAGTGGCAGGCCGACACAAGTCAGGAGGCCGAGCAGGGCGACCACAGTCCAGCCAGCTCACCGAGCATCGCCCCCAGAGGCCGGTGGCCGATGACAGAACAGTTGAAAACGCTGGGGCCTTTATTAGGGGTGGGGATCAAGCCCAGAGCCTCGAACACGCCAGTCAAGTGCTCTCCCACTGAGCCACAACCTGGCTCCACAGGGCTTTCTGAACAATCAATCTGACTGCGCCCCCCAACCCCCCACCCTGGGCCGGGCCTGGAAGTTCCACATGAGGCCTTCAGCACATCCCTGGCCTAACGACCTCTGAAGAAGCCAGATCCAGATGCACAGGGAGAGAGTGAGCAGAGACCACCTCACCGTGGTCAGTTCACTGTGAATAGCTGCATGTCTCTCTTGCTTCCCTGGGGCTCTAACTGGGGACTCAGACAGTGCTCAGAAGGCCCACACCCCTGTGATGTCTGAGAAGCAGTGACATTCAGATTCCTACATCTTGAAATCAAGGTTCATGTGCACATCTAGCCGTACAGCTCTGAGATATGAAGACAAATAACAAATACACTCCAAGAGGAGAACTACATGAAGCCTATTGTAATGGCAGGGAAATCATAACCCCTGTCTTCAGAGGCCCATCATAGATCAGCGTGAGGGCGCTCGGTGCCCAGGGAAAGCAGGCTGGCCCAGGGAGGACGGCAGCCGAGATGAATGGGAGGAAGGAAACACTCATCATTGGAAGCTGAGCAGGCAGTCTTCCATCTACATAGCCATTAACGACCAATGATCTTCCATATCCATTTTATGTGTTTTGCAAAGAGTTATGTTTTTTGCTCTGCCAAACAGACCAGGAAAATGAGGCCTGCAGTGAATCACACCCGCCAAGCAGCCTTGTGCATTCTGACCTGCCCAGAGCAGTAGGCAGCAAAAGGACTGTTCCTTAAGGTGGGAGACAACCAAGACTGACTGCCGGTTCTCCAGACACGCCCGGGGGACCCAGGGACCCAGGGACCCATACACATTATTTTTCATCCCTGTTCACAGATACTACAACCATTTTCAACCACAGAGTAAGCAACTCCTTACTGGGAAACTTGAAAGGGTCTTTCAAGGGTCTTGAAAGCAAGGTGTCCGGCCATCTAAGAGGCAATGAGAGGGGATCTAATTGCAATATTTTGACTTGTTTCTGGCATGACTTGGAAAGCACTTAAGGAGGATCTAGATATTTCAGGGGAAGATAGTGGACCACTGAGTGGTCACTCTGGAGGCATCAGGAAGCACCTGGTTATTATAACTTGTGGATTCTTGGCAAGCTCCTGGGATTAAAACTATGCTTATGAGGGCAGGTAGAGCCCGCCCAGCACACAAGAGAACCTGGGATGGATCCCCAGTACTTGCCAACAAACAGAACCACACTGACCAGACATGTAGAAGGGCTGGGGCCGGGGCTGGGGCTCAGTGGCAGAGCTCTTGCTTAGCACTGGTGAGGCACTGGGTTCGATCCTCAGCACCACATAAAAATATTTTTAAAAAGAACAAAGAGCTGAGCATGGTGGTACATGCCTGTAATTCCCAGCAACTCTGGGGCTGAGGCAGGAGGATCTTAAGTTTGAGGCCAGCTTCTTGTCCATAGTGTAATGAAGCACTACCCAGCATGGGGTGCTTCATTACAATAACAGAAAATAGACTAATACACAGTGTTATTTTTAAAAAGAGAATTGTACACACATATGCTTGGGTATGTACAAAAGATTTCTAAGTAAAAACACAAAAACTTAAAACATGGGTCCCTTCCTAGATGGGGACCTAAGTGGTGGGGGCTGGGGAGAGTTGAGAGGCATGACAGAGCCAGCAGAGATTTTGTGCTGCCATGTGCCTTTCTCAGTCCTTTACATTCTACACCCTGGGATTGGATCAACAATTCAAAAATTATGAAATGAATGAAATTTAAGAAGAATATCAGTGTGATCATGTTGGGGAGGTCCTGCATTCGTGGAGGCCACCACACAGGCTGGGAACCCAGGCCCGCACCCACTGCTTCACGCCTCAGGGCCTGCACCTCTGTTTGGCACAGCTTTCCTCCTGCCAGTGTTCCCCACTGCCCTCCTGTCTGTCACCCCCAGCCTCACTTCTCCCTGGCCCCCAAGTCCAGGCTGCAGGGCCCTCCTGAGCCTCCCTAGTGCTTAAACTACCCCACCAGAGCCTCAACCTATGCTGTGATCCCCTGACTGCTCCCATCTCTCTCCCACCAGGCTTTGAGCCCATCAGAGAGGGCCACACCTGGCCGACTCCGCACTGCCCGTCTCCCACGTGGCCGACCACTAGCTCAGCAGAATATCTGCAAGCAGGGAAGCACAATCCGTGCTCCCAACTAAGCACCTCTGAAACACCCACCAGAGAAAGATGGGAAGGCTCTCTTTTCCTTTTACAAGCGGTCCTTTCCTAATTATCCAGACGCTTATAAAGGCTTGTGCCATTTCTGGGCCACAGACCTCCAAGAAATGAGTGGTTTGTGCTTAAGGGCAGAATGGAGACGAGAAACCTTCAACCAGTTTAGCAAGTTTCCTTTGGCTTTTCAGAGCAGCACGTCAGCCCCAGTGGGGAGGAGGGTGGGCTGTTACCTGCGGGAGGTGGAGGGGACCCGGTGGTGGTCGGTGCCGGACTCCTTCACAAGGTTTCCTTTGCAGCATATGACCCTTAATTTATCCTGATACGAGGAGGCCAGGTAAATCGCTCCTGAGGAAATCGCAGGGCCCAGGTAGCGTGGGTTCGGGATTTCCAGATACGCTCGGGCAGGGGTCCTACAGAGTTCCAGATAAGAGTTGGCAGTCACTGGGGGGTGGTGAGGAAGAAACACCTGCCCCTCCCTGGCACCCTGCCCCCACCCCTGAAGATGGAGTTCTCAGAGCACAGAGGCGCGGTGCTTACCCCAGCGAGGAGCGTGCCTGGATCTCAATGACTTCCAGTGAGTTGAAGTGGGTCACAAACAGATAGGGTTCTCTGTAGGCTGCGTGGCCACCGGGCACCGTGGAGGAGGAGCAAAGGCAGAGGAGGGTTCAAAGAGGGAAAATTAAAGCCTGGCTGTGAGGTCCCCTTTGATCTAGCACTCCCCCACTGCAGGACTCTATCCTCTAAGCACTTTACACACACACCCCTACATATACATACACAATGAAATTTTATAAAGGTGGGGATAAGAATATATATTTTATGAGATTATTTGCAAAAAGCACTGGAAATATAAGTGACTCAAATTTTTTCTTCCTTTAGTGGAGTACAGAGAAAGAATAAAGCAAATGGGAAACATGGAAGACTTCTCATGGTATACTATTAAACTAATTGTCTACATCGTCAAAAATTTTAAAAGATTGCACTTAGCTAATTAGATATTTCTGGTCTTAATATTCTATCTCTATATTAAGTCACTCATCTCTCTGTATAGTACCACTGAAACTGTAGAGGATATAATGGGCACTGTTGATTCTCACTATTATTCCTTGGGGCAAACCATTATGTGGGTATAGACTCTCAGTCATGCTTCCCAGGACTCAAATCCCCACGCAGTTCCCTTGCCGTGAATATGCACCAACCCTGTGGCCCCTTGAACCAGAATGTGGAGGCTGTGCCAAGGCTGCCAGCCTGTAAGTCCATACTCTTTGAGGAGGCCTCCAGCCACCAGCCCCAGTGGAAGTCCCTACTGTGTGTGTGTGAGACTGTCAACAACACATGGAGCACAGGTGTCCAACCAAACCACAGACTCATAAGCAATGACAATGTGCTGTTTTAGGTCACTAAGTTTAGGAATGGTATATCATGCTGTAATATATAAATAAAATGGCCTTAAAGGGTATTTCAGCCAAATGATATTCCAGAAAACTCACACAAGTTGTGTGTGTGCATATTTGCACGTATGCGGGTGTTTACTCTTGGACTCAGAAGCTCTACTTTTAGGGACCCGTCATCTGGAGATACTATTTGATAAGTGTACAAATATTTGTTCAAAGATGTTCATTACAGTGTTGTTGATGCTTATAAAGGTATGGACGTGGCTTAACCACTCTGCCTAATTAGAACTGGTTATATTGGCAGGTATTTGGCTATACTGTGGGACACTACATAGTGTTTGGAAATGATTTAAATAAGTCCACAGCAAATGGTCTTCTTTCTATGATGAGAGCTTAACAAATATTTTCCAAGGCTGAACTGTGGCCTGGTGGAGCTGGCTTAGGCAATTCTTCAGTAAGCCTCAGAATCTTCTGTCATGTACATTCACTTAGGTGACTGTTATACATGGTGCCCAGTGTCTGATGAAATGCATGACACAGTACTTAAGGCAAAAAGAATTCCATCTGCAACTCTTTCCCATAACACAGGCTCTGGCAAAACAGAAGCCCCCACACCATGCATCACGCACCAAAGGCTAAGGGTAAGCGGCTCCACTTGAGATCATCTGTGCGGCTACGTCTTCCGTAAGAATCCACGAACACCCCAAATTCTGCAAGGCATCAAGAGATGGGGCTTCAGCATCAGAGGAGTGGAGGGCATTGGGGACACACACAATGACACAAGAATGAGGACAGATCCCAGGGACAACTGGCCAGATTTAACTGAATCAATAAAACCTGAAGACCTGCTGACCATCTCCTTGTTTTATTTAAAATGATAATATAGTATTAATTTTATTAAAGAAAGAGGGATCAAACAAAAGGGAGGTGAGTGTAGGAAAAGAAACGGTGGGGGGAAAGCGGAAGAGAAAGGAAGGGGGTACAGAGATCGAGGAGGCAGAGACCCAGGAACAGGGGGGACCCAGATTTTTTAGTATTTTTAAAAAGTAAAGAAAATATCAACAGAGAGAGGGGAAGGGAGAAAAGGAGGTAGGGAGGAAGACAGGCCGGCCAGAGGTCGAGAAAGGAAAGAGAACAAGCAAGCGAGGGACAGAGAAGGAAAGATGGAGCTGCTCTGTGCAGAGGATGTGAGGGGGTGTGCCTGGTGGGCAGGAGAAGCCCAGAGGCCTCAGGTGCTGGACCAACACCCCTCTGTACTCTCAGCAGGCCCTGCCCCAGGTCCCCACGGCCTGGCCCCAGCCTGGCTCCCAGCCCCACAGGAGCAAGCAGGACGCACCGTGGAAGCACAGCAGGTACTCCTCTCGCTGCCCTGCCCCGTTCACCTGCACGATGGAGACAGGGAAGCTGTTGGAAGAGGAAGCAAACACAGCAGGCGCCAAGGAGTGGTCGTTCTTGTCCAGGAATTCTGTAAAGGCAGGTGGGAGGTGGGCTTCAGGAGGGCTTTCTGACCCTGCAAGGCCCGGGCCACGCAGCGGGTGGCGGGGGGACACCGGCCCTACCCTCTAGCGTGTACTGCTTCATGTCGATTTCGTAGAATTTGTTGGTTCCGATGAGGATACTGTAATTGGTGAAGTGGATGCAGCTGCAGGGCTCTGAGGTCTCGATCTCCTGAGACAAAGGGCAGAGAAGGACAGGAGATGACACAGGACAGCTGGCTCCTCTGCTCTTCTGTTTCTGCCTGAAGCATCTAACCTCGCTTTGTAGGTAGTCGCTGCCAGAACTGCTGACACTGTCACCCTTCACGCCTCTCAGGACGGCCGGCAGTCCCTCTGCTACCCTTTTCCTGATACTCTACACAACACCAGGCTTTTTTGGAAAAGAAAGCCAATTGCAGACAAAAGGTGGGGCAGGGCCGGAAGTGCTATTTCAATGAAAAGGTAGAATTTTAACAATTCGTTCTTATTGGAGAGAAAACTGGAAAACTACACAACTATTAACAGGGGTGGTGAGGAATGGTCTCCTTCCTTTTGCTGGCTTCTAAGTTTCTTTTTTTTCTTAATATTTTTTTTTAGTTGCCAATGGATCGTTTATTTTATTTATATGTGTGTGATGCTGAGGATCAAACCCAGGGTCTCACACATGCCAGGCAAGGGCTCTACCACCGAGCCACAACTCCAGCCCCGGCTTCTAAGTTTCTAACAGAAACCTCTATTACGCAGTACTTTCTGTCTTCATAATCACTGCATTCCTACCTTAATTGTCCACTTGCTCATTATTTATATTTGTTTTTAGGCCAATCCTGTGGTCAAAACACCAGGGGTTCTAATCGGTGGCCATGAATCATAAAGCAGTAATGAGTTGTGACAATTTTCCTCAACTTACGGTTGGAACTCCCGCCAGCACTATCATCACCACTGACTACGGACTGGCCACCTACCAGGGATGAGGGAAGGGGACACTGAAACAGCATGATACTAGGGAAAGACTAGGGAAACTGAACTTCAGATGTGGTCTTGACTTTGTAAGCCTAGGTTGTCTCCTAGCTCCAACTGTCCTACCTGAACACTGGAGAACTGTCCTACAAACTGTGGATGGCCAGCTTAGTCCCTGGTGCCAATGGGCGCTCAATAAACCCACAGACTAAACTATCAACCACAGCTATGAGTGGCTCTGGGCTCTTCCAGGAGGGAAGGGTCTCACTCTCTAGGGAGGTGATCCCAGGCTGAATGGTGGCAGAATAGAAGGAGTACACACTGCTCTCTGACACAAACACTTCACGTGGGATCCTTGGGAGAGCAGGATGGCGGGGCTGCAACTCACCTTCCGAATGCAGTACTTGCTGAGGTTTTCGTTGTAGCGGAGGATGACGACTTTGTTGGGCATGGCTGCACAGATACAGAGCCCATTCTCAATCTGCAAAGCCAAAGGGAAAAGAGAGAAAGAAAGAGTCACCCATGGGCACCCTGGCTCTGGAGCAAAACTAGGTGAGGAGCATCAGTTTGGAGCAGGATCTCTCCACCTCAGACCTACTGACAATCTGGACCAGTTTGTTCTTTGGTGTGGTGGTGGGGCAGAGGGTGTCCTGCATATAGCAGGATGATGGGCAGCATCAGGGTCTGGTCCTATGAGATGACTATAGCACCCTCCAGTTATGACAATCAAAAATGTCTTCAGACGTTACCAAATGTCTGCTGGTTGAAACACCACTGTAGCTGGGATCCAGGGAAGGCCTCAGGGTCCACCTGATAGCACCCACATTTTGCACACATGTGCCTTTAGGTAGAGACAGATTCTTCTGACAACCTTCCCCTGGGAGAAGGGGGCAGGACAGGATAAGGGAAAGGAGAGGAAAGGTAATAGAAATTGCTACAGGAATTTTAAGACAATTCCAGTATAAATGAAAATGCTCTTAGCTTAGGCCTGTACCTACAGATTCCACATCAAAACTCCCTTTTTCTAGAGTCAAATCCCTCTTTTTCACCCCCCTACAACCAGATCTTTGCCATTCATCAAGGGCGAAAAGATACTTATTGTTCAAATTGTCCTGAAATGAAGGTCAGCAATTGGGCAGGAAAGGAGAGGAATAGAGGAGGAACAGTTCTATTTCTTGGTTTGGATAGCAGGTTCAGGGGTGTTTATTATATCACTTGGCTTTATCACTTACAGGCTTATGTCTCATACTTTTTTTAGTATTTAAAAAATAAAAATAATTTATAATTTTAAAATATGAAAATTTGGAAACTAAAATGCACATTTCTAAGTAACTCATCATTCACAGGAGAAATTTTTAAACATGTAGAACAATTATAACAAGTTATAATATCAAAGTTTATAGGGCACAACTGAACTAGTAGTTAGAAGGAAATGCGTGGCCCTAAAATGGTTATATTAGAAAAATACCCTGAAAAGTTAATAAGTTTAAATTATATTAGAACAAAGAATAATGGAAGAAAGCCAGGAAAGCTAAAGGAAGAAAAAACAAAGGCAAAGGCAAAAATTAATGACCAATGAAGCAATGCCACGCCAGAAGCACTTGTTCAATAAAACCCAAAGTGTCCTCTGTTTACAGTTAGTACAAGTGAAATCAAAGACCGAGCATCAGTAACCTCAGGGAAGGAAAAGGTCCCCTCCCCGTCTAGTCCTGTAGCCCTAGGGCAGAGGTCTTTGAGGTCACACACAGAGGGGTTTGCTCAGTCAATGCCATCTGAGTAGCCTTCTGAGCAATGACCAGCAAGCTATTTCTGGAGCGAGGGGAAGTGGCTTGCTCCAGGCTTCACTAGAGTTGTGTGTGGAGGTCTGTATATGTCCATAAATATTCTTCACTTTTAATAAAAAAAAATTATTTATTTTTTGTGATGCTGGGAATTGAACCTACATCCTCACACATGTTAGACAGGTGCTCTACAGCCCCAGACCATTGATAAAACATATTTAAAGGAGAAGGCAAACAAACGTGTTTATGGGCAAAATTTCAATATACTAGAAATCACAAGAGAATCCCTTGAGTGCTGGTGAGCGGCTCTGTGGCATGCTTGGTCCTCGGCATCCACAGGCTCCACAGCCGCACATTCAACTGACACAGACTGAAAATATTCAGCAGGAAAAAACCTGCCTCTGTACCAAAAATCATTATTCCCTAAACAATACAGAATAACTACTTAGATAGCATTTATATTGAATTAGGTATTGTAAATAATCTAGAGATGATTTCATGAACGTGGGAAAATGTACACAGGTCATATACAAAGGTACAAACACTACCATCCTACAGGGTACAAAGGACTTAAGCGTCCTCGGATTTTGGTGTCTTGTTGGGGGGTGGTTCTGGAACCAATCCCCCTCAGATACTGAGGAATGACTGTCTAAATGTCGTAAGTAGGAATCTGTAAATCTCTAGTAATAAATTGTCTTTCCATCCAGATCAGACATGGGGTTCTATGTTAGGATTTTTTTTTTCTTAAAAAAAAAATGCTCATCACACATACATACTTCTAAAATTACGGATCAACCTTTTAGTTTTGCTCATCTTATTCTTGTGTTTCTTTCCAATTCAAAACCTGTGCAAATTTCATGGCTACCCAGATCATTTTGCAGGCCCAAAGGAAGCAACAGCAATTCAAACCAGTCTGAGGGATGCTTGACTTTCAAGGTCAGGTCAAGGAGCTATTGGCGACTTCAAGGACATTGGACATTCCACCAGCAGAGGCCCGAGGAGCACTAACCTTGCCAGCAGCGAACAAGTGGCAGCCCTTCACAGCTTCGAAGATGTTGGGCGAGATGTCTGGCTGGGCGGGAAGGTGCGACTGCGCCAGGGACTGCTTCACTTTCTTCACGTCCACCAGACACAGGGCTCGCTCTTCTCCTGAGGAAAGGAGCAGCCTCCGTCAACGTAAAGGGAGTAGTGAAGACAGGGAGGGAGGCCTGGTCTAGTTCCAAATAGAAGCTGCTGAGATTTCCATACACCCCTCTACACTGAGCACCCCTTATCTGAATTGCTTGAGATCACAAGTGCCTCAGATTTCAGATTTTGGAATATTTACATAAACATAATGAGATCACTTGGGGGTGGGACTCAAGTCTAGATACAAAATTATTTTATGTTTCATATATGCTTTATATACATGGCTGCAAAATGATTTTATGACATACTTTAAGAGCTTCTGCAATTTGTCAATGACTTGTCTATCATGTGAGGGCAGTTGGAATTGTTCACCTGTAGCACCTCATTAGCACTCAAAATGGCTCCGGTTTTCAAATTAGGGATGCTCACTATTTTAGATCTCAGATGGAAACATTTGGCCTTTTAGTCCAGATTCTAAGGGGGGAAATTCTGCAGACATAAGATTGGAGGAAGAACTGAACTTTTAAACATGTTCCTGGGTAAAGAAAGAATGTCTGGGAGCAACAAGGAGAAGAAATTCTATGAAACAACAGGCTTTGACTATGCAAATACGTCAATGTCAAGAAAGACAAATGGAAGGATGGGAACCTTTCCAGATAAAGACAGGATTAAGCGCAACCTTGGGTTGAACCGTGAGTTGAGGGGAAGACACTATAAAAAACATTACTGGGCCTCAGGTAAAATCAGACTGTGGGCAACGTATCAGACTATTGTATTATGGCAAGGGTAAAATTTCCTGAAGGCAAAAAAAATCATACCATGTGAAACTTTCCCACATGCACATACCAGCATAAGTTTGCCAAAACCCAGAGAAAGTGGAACACCAAGGGTGAGGCCAACAGACACTGTGGGCTTTGGGCAATGACAAAGTGCCCGTGCAGGTTCCTCAACAGCAACCAATGTACCAGGTGGTGTGGACACTGTCAATGCGGGGGGCTGGGGAGTGGGAGGGGGCTGCATGCCAATCTCTGTACCTTCCTCTCAGTTTTGCTGTGAACCTAAAACTACTCAACAGTATAATCAGGAAGGAAAACAGGAATGGAAGAAGGCAACAGGCCGGGAGGAAAGGGACAGCACAGAGCCACCATTCCAGGAGGGCCAGTCTCTGGCCACGTCACTTCAGTCTGTGGACCCAGCCACACCTAAAACATGTTTTGAATGCTGAGCCAATAATACTGTTTTTCCTCTAAAAAAAAAACTTGCCAACAAAGAAAAAAAAAATTGTGCCATGGTCATGTGAAAGAATGCCCTTGCTCGTAGGATACCCACACATGGAGGAAGAGAGGAAACTAACAAAATGTTAGCAAGTGGAAGCCAGGTGCAGAGGCACATCCCTGTGATCCCAGCAACTCAGGAGGCTGAGGCAAGAGGACAGCAAGTTCAAGTCAGCCTTAGCAACTTTGCAAGATTCTCTGAAAGACACTGCCTCAAAATTTAAAAAATAAAATAAAAAAGGACTGGGGAGGTAGCTCAGTGGTAAAACACCCCTGGGTTCAGTCCTCAGTACCAAAAAAAAAAAAAATGTGAGCCCATGGTGAATCTAGATGACATGTCTCTGAGTATTCAGAGACATAAGAAAGATCAGGAAGTAATCACACAGAGACTGTGAGGAGCAGGAAGCTCTAGGAAGGCCAAGGCCCACAGTGCTGCTGATGCCATCAGGACAAGGAATTTGACTTTGATGAATCTTTGAGGCTTGGCACTCGCCATGGTTTAGATATGCTCTGGGGAGCCCCAAGAGTCCATGTGATTGGAGTCTTGGTCCCCAGGGTAGCACTGGTGGGAAGTGCTATGTAATCTTTAAGTGGTGAGAACCAGTGGAAGGTCCTGAGGCCCCTGGGGGCATGCTCTCAGAATGGAGTTTCTTGTGAGACCCCTTGAGTGATGGAGAGGGATGTTATAGAGGAAGCAAGTCTGGCCCCACCCAGCTCTCCTGTGTGGAGTCAGCTTGCTCCTGAAAGCCCTCCCACCATGGTAATGCAGCCAAGGGTTGGCCTCACCCAGTCAGCGCTGTACTGTTTGGACTTTGAACTTCCAGAACTACAAGCTAGATAAACCTCTTTTCTTCATTAGTAGCATGTCTCTGGTGATTCATTATAGTAATGAAAAGCTGACTAACCTAAGCGTTCTTCACTATAGGTATAATAATGGTGAGATGTTCTTTGCAGGTGTCAGACTATGCTCAACTGAACACCAAAAGTGAACCAAACGTGGACAAAAAGGGCCCATCAGCTGAGGCTTGGCATCCCTCAGGAGGAAAGAGCTACTGCTGCTCCAGCCTTCCACCAGGAGAGCCTGCTTTGTGCCTCACAAGCCTTGTTTCCCTTAAAAGGAAAGGAAAGGGCTGTGCCTTGGCCTCACACCTGCTATCATGAGTAGCTTCTCCAGGTCCTTGATGATATAAATTTGGAAGACTGCTCCAACTCCTGGGACGTGGGTTAAGGAGTTTTTCAAGACATTCAGTGCATACAGCCCTTCCTCGGTGCCCACCAACACCACCTGTAAGGACAGAAGTCCAAAGTTAAGCACAGTCACGTCACCATGACATTCCCAAAGCAGAAGAGCCACAAAGCCTACACAGTCCTCCCTTTCTCGACGGTGTGTGGCTGTAGCCATACACTGGCTGACAGTGCCCAGAAAATATGTTACCTGGTCACTGAAGGGCAGTGTGCAGTTCATGTCCAGCCGGTCATCACCTTCCAGTTTCAGCAGGGAGTTTCCAAGCAATTTCTTTTCATATGTGAAAGAAAAGATGAAACGAAAAAGAGAAGCTTAAAGTCAAACTCAGAAAACACATTTTCTCCTAGCTCCCCACCCCCTTTTGTTGTTGTTGTTGTTGGGTTTTGGCACTGGGGATAGCACCCAGGGCCTGTGTAGGTTAGGCAAGCACTCCACCACAGAGCTACGCCCCCGGCCTCTTGCCCAGTAATTCTATCTGAGCTCCAAAGGCAAGATGTAGATATTATGGGTTTCTCTGGGGCGGTTGTTAATTAGCATCAGAGTCATAACTTGGCTTGGACACAGAAGTGAGTGTGTAGACACAGAGCTGCTCTGGAATAGGAAATAGCTGAAGCTACACAGATTTCACCTGCAAAGGGTTAGCAAGCCACATGGACGGCTCCTGCTGCCCCCACCCCCAAGGCTGCAGCAAAAGTGCAAGGCACAGTGGGGTCAGCAGCAAACCAACAGCCTCTGAATCTCTTTACCTGAACCCACGCTGGCAGAAGCTCGTAGAAAACCCAGCCACGGGCCTATTGTACACATATCAACGTGGATCTCAGTAAAAGGCTCACATGTGAGATACAGAACATTCACAAAAACAGGCCTGCCCAGCGAGCACAGCTCTTTCCAGGAGGCTCATGGTTAAGAATTTTCCAACTGCAAACCCTTAAAGTGTTTATTAGGAGCTAAGTGTCTGAAAAGAGCTGTTGGGTCTTGAGTGGAGCAAACGCCAATGAGCAATGAGCACTGTTTGCACCTTCGAACGTTCTGGGGGGAGTGATGCCAATCAAGGCACACCCACGTTCCTAACATCTGAAGGATAAGTAGGATTTCAAACCTGCCCACAGAAGAGCAAATACTGCAGGAGCAACCAGGAAGGTTGGGAAGAGCCTCCCTGAAGTCGACGTGGCTGTGGCAGCCCGCTGTGCTGATTCATGGCCAAGTGCTTGTAACTCAAGCCTTTAAGCCAAAGAACTCATCAAACAGCAGAGCAGATGCCCTTGAGCAGGCACAGGTGGCTGTACCACTGTCACACACTCTCTTGGGCCCCAAGAGCAGGCTAGCCGCTGCCTCCCCTTTCCTCAGAGCTGCCTCAGAGGGCTCGAGATGCTCCATTCCCGCCTTGGAGTTTCACCTCATTGCCACAGAACTCCTGGTCATCACTGTCTAGTGCTGTCACCCCCCAGAGGGCAGCCCAAGGGACACCAGGACAACCCAGGGGACCCCAAGCTAAGTTACCGAACTCCACCCCGGGGCATACTCACGGCATCGGCTTCTGCCTTCTCCCTAGAAACTCTCCCACCTGCGACAACTGATTCTAAGGCGGTGACCCAGCGCTGTTTGTCAGGAAAGCTGGGAGCTAATAGGTAGAGGGTCCTCCCGGGCCAGCACGTGGTGTGCGGGTGAGATTCCATCTTCAGAATGTATGGGACATCTAGGAGATTCCACAGAGAGCACAGGATTGGGTGTGGACTTCCCCCATTCCCACTGGCAGGGATGGCCCTGAGATACAAGACAGCCTGCCAAACCACACGGTCCCCATCACCACGAAGCCAGACGAGCCAGGGAAGGTGGGCTTCCTTGGCAGAGCCAACCCTCATGTTCCCCTCCAGCCCCTGCTGATCTGCCACGCCCGGCCCACCTGCCCTCACCTGCTTTGGCTGTATTTGCGAGTTCGGAAGCACCAACGGCACCATGAATAGATACATCCCCGTCGGGAAGGCACAGCTCAAATTCTTCCACCGGCCTCTGTCCAGCTTGGTGCAAAGAGGAAGGGGCAGAAAGAAAAACAAAAGAACAGGCACAAGAACGAGGGGAGAAGAGCAGAGCAGAGAGAGAGGGGGACAGAGACAGGGGACGCGTGTAGAGAGAGGCGCACGAGAACAAAGAAGGGAAAGAGGTGTGCAGAGAGGCAGAGAGGGAAGATAAAAAAAAAATAAAGTGTGTCAGATGAGTGGCACAGTCAAATTTCTGATGACGATGCGGATTTATGGGTTAGTTGGCTGAGGCGGAAGTTCTCTGAGGCATTAGCAGGTGGAATCTTCAGGGCAGCACCCTGCGGGCTCTCCAGGGGGGAGACCTATAGATGTGAGTATCGCACCAATAACCTTTAGAGAAGTCATTTGGCTTTTAATTTTCAAAAATGGGAGAGCGTAGAAGGCTCGCGAGGCAGTCCAAACAACGCCTTCACGCCAACGCTGGGAGACCTGGGTTAGCCACGTGCAGTGCAGTTCCCCCTGAGTTATTAATTTACCTTCTCTGGCTTCATTGTCATAAATGAGGACTTTGGATCCCTCCAGGACAATGTACTTCCTGTCCCAGCCCTGCTGTCCTCGTTTGTTATTCCTGGGAAAAGAAAATTGGGAAAGGAAAATGCTGGAACTCAGAAGAATCAGTCTGAAGGACCCAGGGGAGGGAACCCTCGAAAAGGCATCAGAACAGGAGTGGCCCGTGGCCTTCAGCACCAACACCTGGGGACCCCAAGCCACCCTGCAACAATACCTGGGCACTTTCATCCACCCTTCCAGGTGCAGGCTGCTGCTGGGGTCCTTGGTCTGCAGACCCGGGGAGTTCATTTTGTCACGGCAGAAGGCCTCGGTGAAGTGTGTGGCGTATTCGGCGGGCAGGCCGCAGGTGGCTGGCAAGCACGTGGAGCACTTGGGGTGACACATCACCTGACATTCTAGGGGAGAGCAGTGAACACCCTGAAAACATGCTCTCTGGGCTCAGAGTGTGGCCTTCCAGCCGAGCCTGGGGAGTCTCACACCCAAGCAGCTACTGTAAACAGGCCCAGCAACCAGCTCGACCTTAAGGCTTCCCAAGAGCAGGGCCTCTGCAGAGGCAGGAAACAAGACAGCCACATGCTCCCAACCCAGTTTTCCTGGCTTTGATACAGGCTGCCCACAAACAGGTGCACAAAGGATGTGTCTGTGTGGTTCTGTGGGAGAAGACGGGGAGAAGCCATCCTGGCAAAACGGCTGGACACCGACAGAGATGAGGGCACTTCACAGCCTGAGCTGCAGCCAGGAGTATAAGATCATTGCTTCAATGGGGTAAAAATAGTGTCCTCCCACTAAAATGAAGAGCTTGGCTACAAATGCATCTCACGATGAGGAACTTAGGAAAACATGGCCTCCACCTGATGGGTTCCTCAGATGGAGAAACAGGGCCCACCACAGATGCACCACCACTTCTCTTACCGAGACATTTGGATGCCTGGCGTCCGAAGTGTACAGTATCCAGACACACAGCACACTTTGTGGCTCGCATGTTCAGTCCTACGTTAAATCGGTGAGGAATATTGTGGTGCATGCGCTCCTTAAGACGCCGGCTATATTCTGAAAGGGGAAAAAAATTAAATCATCAGAGTACTGCAAATGAAAGTGAGGAGTCACCCATAAAATGAGGGGAAAATATTTGCAAATCATATCTGATTATGAACTTGTGTCTAGAATACATAAAGAACTCTCACAACTCAGTCATAAAAAGACAGTTCAATTAAAAAGTGGGTCAAGGATTTGAATAGATATCTCCCCAAAGTGGATAAATAAATGGCCAATAGGCACATGAAAAGATGCTCAACATCACAGCCATTAGGGAAATGCAAATCAAAACCACAATGCAATGCCACTTCACCACCACTAAGGACATCTACGACCCAGAAATGGAAAAACAAGAGTTGGTGAGAATGTGGAAAAATTGGAGCCCTTGTACGTGGCCAGGGGGAGAGTGAAATGGTGCAGCCACTTTGGACCTGAGCCTGGCAGGTCCTCAGCAAGCTAAACAGAGTTGCCGTCCGACCCAGCAAGTCCTCTCCCAGGTACACACCCAAGAGAACTGAAAACACTTGTCCACACCAGCATGATTTATGCCAGGAAAAAAGTACAGGTGATCCAAAAGCCCTTTGATGATCATTCCCTGTGCCAAGGAATACCATGCATACAGTCATAAAAGGAAACTGCGTACTGACACCTGCTACAATGCGGGTGAACTTCAAATACATCACACTCGTGGAAGGAGTCAGACACAAAAGGCCACGCATGGTATGATCCCACTGATAGGAACCCAGAGGAGCAAATCCAGAGATAGAAAGTAGATCTTACTGAAAAACACTGAACTGTACAATTTAAATGGATGAATTTTATCATATGTGAATTATCTTTAAATAAAACTGTCTTTAAAAAAAACATTAGAGTAGGTTAGTTGCAGCCTATGAAAGTATTTTGACACAAACAGATGCATCTAAATTTTTATGAATCAACTTCAAGTACCCACCACATGGTTATTAAGTTGTTTGTTTTAGTCTTAGGTGTTGAACCCAGGGGTACCTAACCACGGAGCCATATCCCCAGCCCTTTTTTGTATTTTATTTAGAGACAGGGTCTCACTGAGCTGCTTAGGGCCTCACTAAGTTGCTGGGGCTGGCTTTGAACTCAAAATCCTCCTGCCTTAGCTTCCTGAGCTGCTGGGATTACAGGCATGTGCCACTGCACCCAGCAGGAATTGGGTTTTATTTCCTAGTAGATTGATCATCCTATAGCATGTGTTTGGGGACATAAAGAAAACAAGCTTTAAAATTAATTGTAAATATTTTAGCCATAAAGGCTTTGCTTTTCAGATGAAATTATATATCTAGAGCTTTTCAAAATCCAATTTAAAGGGGCAGGGAGAATGGAAGGGAAACCCCAGGGAATGACATTGGCCAAATTATATTGTCATGTTGTTTGAATGTGTGAATGTGCAACAATGAAGCTCACCATCACACACAACTAAAATGCACCAATAAACATATGGGAGAAAAATCTCATTTAAAAGTAATTATTGTGAACTAAAGAATCTCTCAATTTTATGTATATGTACTGACTGAAGAATTCCCTATGTATGTCCAGTTTTTTTCATGAATGATCTCCTTTTGTTCATAAATCAACTTTTTAGTCTCAAAGAACTGATTCTTACATCTATGCTGTAAGGCCAACCCTTCACCCCCAGTTTAACAGGTTTCCTCTCAACGGTGACTTAAGTAATTAGAGGCAACTTTAGATAGAAAAGCTCTGGACATGTCCCTCTGAACCCACTCTGGTCGGCTCTCTTCCTTTCCTTCATGAGGAAGGATAACAGCAATGCACTGTGAGCTGGAAGGCGCAGCCCCAGAAGGAGAAGCGTTCACACCTCCCGGGAGGCTGCTCTCCAGTGCTCATCAGTGAGCACCACAGCCAGGAACCACGCTTTCCTCTAGGTTCCCACCACCATCTGGATGACTTCTAGAGCAAAGCTCTTTGACTCAAGGTGTTATGTAAACATAGGAAGAGACCACCTCATGGTGGAAAAGAAATAAGAGCAATAGTGAAATGCCGTGGAGACTCACAGCCCCAGCAGCTTTGATGGTGATGTCATGATGCTAAGCCACGGTTCTGCTCTGTTTTCCCCAAGCCTTTCCAAACCACTCTCCTTGGCCTTTGTAGAAGTCCTTTCCATCTCAAGGTGAACAGAGAATACTTAGGAACACAAATAAAACTCCTTACCCTGTCAATAGCTAAATAAACTGCCACAAACTATCTACACTTGAAATGTACGAAACCTTTAACCCAATGACTCATTTCCCAACAGTTTATTCCACAGCCACAACACCCACAGAGGTACAGGCCATTCTCTGCAGCGTGTCTGTGGTTACAGGGAAACAAACTAAGTGCCCAACAGCAGGGGACTGGTTTAATAGGTGAATCGTATACCCATACCATCTGGGTAGTCCTCTGAAAGCATGAAGTAAGTCCCTGTGTCCTGATGTGTGTCTAACATTTATCTGAAAGGCGTCTTGCAGCGTATAGTATAGTGTGCTATGATATTTATTTACAAGGTGGGGAGCTGAGAAAAATAGGCTTAGTTTTTTCACATTCTTTAAATCTGTTCCTATAAGATACATGAATTAATAACATGGCTACATTCATGAACTCTGGCTAAAGAACTCGATGAGTGAAAGCATCTGACGACTCTGGGTTAAGGGATCTGTCAGGGGAGGGAAAACTCACATTTCACTTTTTATTCCTTAGGATTAGTTGTAATTTTTACCATATGACTGCATTTCTTGGAAGGCTAAAAAAAATTCTACATAACTCCAACAGGCCCATAAGAATGAATATGGTCTGAATGAGTCCCCCAAAAGTTCTTACATTGGAAATTTAACCCTCAAATTCATATGAAGACAGGATTTGAAGAGGGGCCGTTGGAAAATCATTAGGGTTAGTGGAGGTGAAGCTAGAGCTCCCACAGCGGCATTCCTTTATACAAAGAGGAAGAGAGACCTGAGCTAGCTCACTTGCTCCATTCTGCCACCACATTATAATGCAGCAGGAAGGCCCTCACCAGATACTGGAGGCACGCTCTTGGTCTTCCCAGCCTCCAGAACTATGAGCCAAATAAACTTCTTTTCTTGACTACCCAGTATCAGGTATTTTGTTATAGCAACAGAAAACAGACTAAGATAAAAATATACCTTCTGGGGTTGAAGACTCCTTTCTGCGGCTAGACGGTGGGGCAAGCAGGCTCATGGCACTGGGCTGGTGCTCAGGTGACCGCACAATGGCAGACATGGCAATCTGCTGCCTCGCTGTGGCTGGAGTAGAAGGATGTGGGTGGTCTGTGGCTTTGCGGTGGGCAGCTGTTGAGAGACCAGTGTGATTTTGGGTTAGCAGAGTTATCAAGAGGACCAGATTAGGCAGACTGCCCCTGGGCTGTCTTTCAAGGCCCCAAGACCAAATAGATATAAGTCATACCAATTTGGGAACATAGAGGAGGCTATAATTTTTTAGACTTGGGGTGTCTGGACTGAAAACTCAGAGGCCATAAACAAAAATGGTGCTTTGGCCAATCTCATGGAGCTCAGCCCTCTGCCCCGCTCACAGCCTGGAGTGCTTTGTAGATGGAGCCCCTACCTTCCTCCCGGGCAGATCGGAGCTCAATGCGGGTCTTCTGAAGGGCTTCCTCCAGCTCTGCACAGCGAGCTTTTTCCTTCTCCAGGGCCAGCTTCAGCTCATTGTACTGCAGAGGAACCTGTGTGGGTAAAGCAGGGTCCTCTTTCCGTCGACTAAATAAACCCTAGCAATGGAAACAGAGATATCTCCTAACTCCTGGAAACTGGCACTGTGCACTAGCTAAAGGAAAGCTGACTCGGGAGGAGCAGACCACCAAGGCCAGGAACATACTCACTGTAAGTGTGTTTAGTAAAAATGGCATGTGAAGGGGGAAGGGGTAGGTTGAGCATCAGCCCATTCCAGCCAGCTGAAAAAAAAGTGAGGTGCGGACGTTTTCGCCAAGAGGGTTAAAGATGCTTGAATTGCCACCACCTCTTCCTTTAGCATTCCCAAGACAGGAGAGCCATTTCCTGAGAGTCTTTTCCCCTCAAAAAAATGGAACCAGGAGAGATGGAGTATGGAGCCAGGAGAGATGGTTCAGAGGTCACTCTTGCCTTTGAATTTGTCTCATGATGCTTAGTTACAAGACACAGAGAGGGGTGTTTTTTTTTTAAAAAAAAAAAAAAAAAAAAGCAAAATTTGATAATGAAGGCTAAAATGATGGTAAAATAAGGGGCTTACTAAAAATGAAAATGGAAACATTTACTGTACACAGAAAAGGAAAATAGAATAATGCAACTGAGACAAAATTAACTTAAAAAATAAGAGATGGAAACACCCTGACTACACCAAGTGACATAACCAGACACCAGTCCACTGCTAAAATAAAAAGATTAAATATCATAAGCTTAGCAATATATAGTCACATAGTATATGCAAGTTTGAAATCCAACCAGGCAGAGGCTGCTTAGCAGGAGGTAACCTCTGAATGCTGCACTTCCCCATATAGTAGAGATGGCACCAGGAACACTGGGACCAACCACCGACTTAGTCCTCCAAGCCTTTCTCCTGGATATTCCAAGTCATTAGGCCCTTTTCTATAACAGTGCTGCCATAGCCACTAGGTTGTACTAAGGCCTTTGGAAGGAAACTGCAAGTTCTTAGAGGCCTGAAACTGTGAACACTTGGCCAAACCTAGTGTGAGGGCTTCTGTGTGTTGGGAAAGCCGAGACTGGAGAAGCTACTTTCTGGAGATGGAGGTGTGGCTCAGTGGTAGGGCACTTGCCTACCAGGCCCAAGGCCCTGGGCTTAATACCCAGCACTGAAAAAATAAAATAAAGCAACTTATAATGTGTACCTATATATAACCCTGCCCATGGTTTGGGTTTTTATCCATAGTTAATTTTAAAAGAATGGTATGGAGAGTATGGCTATCCAGTTGGGCACTCCAAGTCCCAGGGTTCAGTCTCTTCATTAGCTGATCAAAACCACTGGGCCAGATCATTTGTAATTCTTCCTGGAGTCCCATGCAGGTAACCTAAGGACCGATTCAGAGTCCCAGATGTAAGACCTACTAATCCCTCTGAATCCCATACATGGGAGCTGCTAATCCTACTATAGTCCTACATAAAGACCTCTGAACCTGTTTAAGCAGGTTTGCATACATAACCTACCTATAAGTCCTTCTCTCTGCAGAGAGGCCCCCACCCCAGCTACTAAGTGGGAGGGGAAAACCACTCCCCTAACACAGAAAGGCGCTACAACTTAAGGGGCCACGAACATCAAGTTAGACTTGATTGATGATATGCTCTGCTAAAGGCTATTCTAATTATCTAAAAACCTATTTTTCAACCCAAAATGAAACAAGAAAATACACATTTTTTTCCTTCTATGTTCCCAAGGTTATACATCACAGTGGTGTCCACTAGGTCAGGAACCGTGCAGTCAAATGGCCAACTCCCAGCTGCCGCACACTTGGACCCACCTTTTTCTTTTTAGCAGGTTGGTCCATTTTGGCTTGCAGAAAATCAATGAGTTTGGTTTGTTGAGAAATAGTGCCTTCCATCTTCACCTTTTCATGAGAGTAGAGAACCTGGAATCATGGGGGAAAAAAAAAAAGATAACCTCAGAGCCAGACAGGAGTGTACTTCCAAATTTGGTACTTTAAGAAAATGAAAAGTAAAGTCGTTAGGACACTAGAAAATTCAACCCAAATAGCATGGGCTGAAATTCATGTGTGTAGTTCCAGTTTTATCAGAATAAAAAAAAAAAAAAAGATGGAGAGATATATGAGAAAGTAAAAATAAGCAAATAGTTAAGTGTAGGATCCAGGTGGTGGTCACTATGGAAATCTTCCACTATGAATATTAAACATATTCATAATTAAAGTGTTGAGAAAGATTCACACACACACACACACACACACACACACATGCTGTGGGTGGAACCTAGAACATCGAGAGGCTAAGCACCCTCCTGCACTGAGTCACACCCAGCCCTGCAGAGGGCTCCTCAGCAGATTCCCTCTGTCCACCCTCACCTGAATGTTTTCCAGCTGATACTCCAGATCGCTTCTTTCTGTCTTCAGCAGATCGGCCCTATCCAAAGCTTCTTGCAGCCCTTGAGTCAGACGGAAAATGTGGTTCTTCTGCATGTCCATCTGCTGCTGTAGCTTGGCTTGCTAGTGGGAGAAGGGCCAGAGAAAGACTCGACACCACCCGGAACACTACATGTCCCCCGCTGCTCCTATTCTCAATTAATTCCAGACATGACACTAGAGGTTCAGCTTTGGAAATCGTGTGCTTCCAGAAATACCACCTGTCTTTATTGTTAAATGACCCAGGCATGGATAAAAAAGAACTTGAAAGAAAATCTCTGATGGCCAAGTCACAAGATCCCCACCATGACAGGAAATCCAGGCTACAGGTCTGCCTTCCCAGTCAGTGATACACTTGAGAATACTTTTGATACTTAAGAGCTGACAGCAAAGTCAGCTCCCTGATAGCTAAGTTCCATTTGTCCCTATTTTTTGATCTTTTTAGGATCTTAATGGTCCTTAGGAGAAATCACTGTATGGGCAGTTTAGAATACCTATGGAAGAACTGTATCTACCCCCAACTTCATGATCACCATGACTCATACAGGTAATAGCCTCGATCACACTGTGGGGAGAAAGGCAGAGGATCCCAGATACAGTATATAAGTGGTAAAACCCAGGAAAAAAATTCAATTTAGTATATTGGAAACAGTTTTGTTCTGAAAAATCTCTCTCCAATTTTTATGTAGAAGTCAACCAGAAAATAGGACAAGTTATAAAGATACTGGTTTTATGGTTCTCTTTCCTAAAATGTGTCTGTTTCTTTCTGAAAATGTGTTCCATCCTGACAAAACTTCAACTAAACCCTGGGTTGTCATCCAACCATACTGCAAGTGACCCAAATAATCTCTTCCCTGGTGGCCTAGACTCTCTGCACACTTAGAGCCAGGAGCTAGGAAAGAGCAATAAACATCACCATGGAGTTTTCAAATGGTCCATGGCAGATCCCTCTCCCTCTAACTTTATTGCTCTCTGCTTATGTTTTTCTTTCCAGTCCTACTGCTCACCTGACCTTCTTCTTGAGAAGGACCTGAGGCATCTGGCTGTAGTCAAAAGAATCTGCACCTTTGGAATCTTTCAGACCCTAGTTTAAATCCTGACTTTAACACTCAACAGCAATATGACCGTGGGCAGGTCCTGCTGCCTCTCAGAGCTTGTTTCTTCATCTGACTGTGGGTAGAACACCTGGCCTCACTGGATGACACACTGAGCACGGCGCCCAGGGAACAGCAGGTGCCTGGTGGATCTCGATGTTTTCCACCTCCTTTGTCTTGCTTTCTTTGCTTCATCCAATTCAGTGCCTTGATCATCTTCCCATCTGCCTTTCCCTACCAATCCTGCCATAAAACAGGAAATACTAACTAAAGATCACCTAGCCTGTGTGTACAACCTGCCTGGAATTTTTTAATACAATTACAGAATCCCCTAAGACACATAAGGAATGAAGGAAGGAAACAACTGAGATGCCCTCTGAAAGGGGGACTCCGTTCCCCACAGCACAGTGACTTCTTCCACAAATTACCCTCTTTAGTTTCTTCCTAGTGTTTTAGGACAACACTAATTACTAGGCAGGACCCAGAAAGACAAGTGCTGGAGACAGGGATCTATTTGGTGACAGCCAGGCCCAAAATATTTTTCTAGAATAAATGCATCAACTGTCCATTGGCTTTCCAAGAAATAGGATGGTTATTTACTATAATAAAAACCAAGTCAGAGAGATATTTAGAAATGTTTTTCAAAACCACTTATCTGCTTCCTGGAGAAAGGCAAAAGGAGGCGACTTCCTGGGCCTTAGCCATTGCTTAGACCCACTGACTTTACAGAGGTGACAAGAACCTGGGAGGATGGATGAAGGAGCTGGATGGCAGAACCTGAGACATGGAAACCCCAGTGGACAGACAGGAGGATAGGTGAACCAGCAAGTTCAATAGAATGGTATTTCTTAAAACTTCAATTGAGTACATATAGAACATAAGGATGTTTTTAAAAAGGAAAAAAAAAAAAAAGCTTGTGGAAGGCTAGATGTGATTTTACAGGTCCCTGGATGTCACTGGTGTGATTAAAGAACCCAAGCAATTGGCAGAGAGAGGTTTACAGAGACCAGTATGGAGGAAGAAATATTCCACTGAACAAAGACCACAGGGACCATATTTGAACCACATGCACTTCCAGAAACTCTCTTTGGAAAGATAGAGCTAGCCAAAAGGATCATTCAGAGCTTGGAGGGATATGAAATGTTTCACTTAGAAAAGAGAAGGCAATCTGGAGTGGGAGAGAGCCTCAGATACTGACTGTAACTGAGATAATAAAAGAAGTCATCTCATAGGACTGTTGATAATACGTGTAAAGTTTTCAGAAGGGGCCCTGGCACCTTGTAAGTGCTAACAAAACATTCATTAAATATTAATTAATTAATTTGATCATTAGTCAATATTAATCTCGATTTTGGTTGGACAGGCCTGACTACTCTCTAATTTCATGTTTTGATATAATAGGACCAGTGGGTGAAAGTTGTAGGTTTTATTTCAGAATAAGAAAGGACTTTCTAAAAATCAGAATTGCTGAAAAATGGGTTGGGATGTCCAAAGTCACTATAGGTATTTTGCCTGAGTCAATGAGGGATGCCCATAAGAAGTGTTGGAAAAGGCAGTGTCTATCTCAGTAGGAGACGAGGATTGGTAACTGGACTTCACCTCTGGCATTACTTCCAATGGGCTGATGGTGGTCTGTAAATGTCAAGGCAAGAGAGCTTCTAAGGCCATTTCCGGCCCCAGAGGAAAGATGTGGGAGAGAGTTCTATTAGTGAAGTTTGTCCCAGTAAGGCAATAAGGGGACTCATGATGGGAATTTGGATTAGATGACATAAATATTCCTTCTAATTTTGAGACTCTGATTCTATCCTACTAAAAGTCTCTGCTCCTATGAAGAAGATGTTTAGGTTGGGGCCTTGGGCCCATGGTTACAAGGTGCACTCCACAACCAGGGATCTCAGCCATGTTTTGGCCAATAAAGACCATTCTCTGTGTGCAAGGCCCTGGGTTTGATGCCCAGCGTTGCCATAAATAAATGAATAGATAACCCTCATTCCCTGTTTCGTAATGGTTTCCACTGTCTGAAATTTGACTCAAGCTCAATGTCAGCCAGAAGCCTGTGCTCAAACATCTATCTGTGAGGGACAGACTGGGAGACTGGAAATGTTCTCACATGGGTTAGAATTGAGAACTGGGGGACTGAGACAGGCTCCCAGCATCCTATTCCTAGCCTTGTCACTGACTCACCATGTCACCTTAGGCCAAAGAACTGAGCTGCTAGGGTCAACCTGCCCTCCTCAGGAAAACACGGCAGTCAGGGGCATCTAGTATTCCTATTTTCTTCCCAGCACGAGCTCAAAGTGGGAATATTGCCTATTGATCCCAGATAAAAGCCCAGAACTCTATATTTGACCCCTAGGTAGAGTTAAAAACTCTAACACAGGTTGAGCATCCCAATTCCAAAAATCCAAAATCTGAAATGCTCCGAAATCCAAAACATTTTGAGCATGTGTCATCACTGTTTGTTGAAAATTCTACACCTGATCTCATTGTGCTGAACTGTAGTCAAAACACAGGCACATTTTAAAACTTGCATAAAATTCATCAGGTCTGGTGGTACACACCTGTGGAATCCCATACACCCAGGAGGCTGAGGCAGGAGGTTCACAATTTCAAGGCCAACTGGGTAACTTAGCAACACCGTGTCACAAAATAAAAAATAAAAGGCCCAGAGCTGTAGCTCAGTGGTGAGCATCCCTGGGTTCAATCCTCAGTATTAAAAAAAAAAAAAAAATTGCGTAAAATTACTTTCACCTATGTGTGCACGATGTATATGAGTCACAAATGAATTTCATGATTAGACTTGAGTCCTATCTCTAAGATAGCTCATTATGCATATATAAAAATATCCCAAAATCTGAAAAAGAATGAAATTCAAAATACTTCTGGGTCCCAGTATTTTGGACAAGAGCTACTCAACCTATATAGTAATATTCTTGGGGTCACTTTCAGTGAATTTCAATCATATATGTGTGTGTGTAAAATCAATTTTATTTTAAAATTTCTTATTGCAGCGAGGTACACATAATATAAAACTTACATTTTTCTATTTTTTTTTTTTTTTTGGTCACCCAGGGCCTCCTGCATGGTGGGTCATTGTAGCCATTTGTACACAGGTCAGTAGCATTAAGGACATTCACACTGTTATGCAGTAATTACCAACTATCCATCTGTAGACTTTCTCAAATTCCCACCCTTATTTCTCACGTGTCATTCTATGAGACATTGTATACTCACCTGCAATAGTCTCACTACCCTTTTCAAACTTAACAGCCTAGTGATATTATTCCTATCAGCAGGGCTCAGGAGCTGTGAGCACCATGTGACGACAGGGGATTCTGGGTAACGAAACTGCCAGGCTCATTATGGGTTAAACAGAACACTCTTTGGAGTCCAACTTTTCCTTAGATATCTTTACAAAGTGCATTTGCCCTTGCAGGTCAATTCTAATGAACAAAACAGAATCATTAGTGATTCAACATATAGGGCTTTGGTTGGGAGTGGGAAGTAATCATTAATTTAAATAGCAATTTCCAGAATTCTGTGAAAAGGCACATGAAATAACATAAGGGATGGGGTTAGGAGATCAATTTGAACTTGTCATCTTATGTCTCAAAAGCAGGGCACAATTATTTTTAATTGAATTAAGTGCACATTCAAAAGTCCTCATGAAATTTGGCACTCAGCATAATCTGATCAAATCCCTGCCCTGTGTGGGAAGCTAATTTGCATGGATGTTCTATCAGCATGAAACATAATACACTTTGAATATTAACTCTAAAGAACAATTTAACTCAATATTCATTCAGCCATGTATTTAATAAACCTCTATTCAGCACGTACTTACTATGTGCTTGACACTCTGTTAAGCACCATGCAGGAGGATACAAGCAACAGGGAGACCCCGCCAGTCAGAGACATATTATTTTAATGTGCTCGATATCTTATAGAATGTATGATGGGACCACCCTACTCTACCTCAAAGGTTCTTACTTCAAAATCTTAAAGTCTGACTTGGATCTGACCACGTGAACATAACAAATTTTCACTTTCTAAATCCCCCCTGGCTCTACCTCCCAGGTAATTTGCACTCACCTCTTCCAGAAGCCTCTGTTTGAGCTCTCGTTCTGTCTCCAGTTTCTGCTGCAAGCTTCGGGCATTCATTTCAAGCATGGCGTGCTTCTTCTCCAGGTCATTGAGCTGGACATTGGGAAAAATTGGCCGTGATGCCACATTTAGGGATGCTAGACACTAACGACTGTTCTAAATGTCCACAGGCCTTCACATATCAAGGACAATCAAGTTCAAAAAGTCAGAATGTCAGTGGTGTTTTTGAAAACATAGAAGTCCATATAACAGATAAGTCTCCCATATTGAGGATAGGAATTGTTTCTATGGGATGAGTCACATATATAGCTACTTTGAGTTCTGAGAGGATGACGGTGCGAGAACTTATGGATCTGAAGTTCTTTGGCTGAATTTAATTAAACAGTCCTATGCCAGGAGCTTAATCCTTGCCGAGCATCACGGTACTAGGATGAAATGTAGAATCTCATCAAGTCACATGCCCTGACCATGACACTTTGCCATGTGAAAATGGATAAGAGAGGTATGGAAAAGAGAACTTCATCCCAATAAAACAAGACAGAGAAAAGATCATTCTGAAATTTCTGGATTGCTAAAGGACAGCTGGCAACCAAATATTTCAAGAAAAGTCAGTCGGAAAAATAAATCTTCAAGTTAAACATAAAAGGATCCACTTGTCTCTAAATAATACATCTACTTTCCTCACACTTACAAAAAAGAAAGAAAACAAATCAATCTCAGGGAATTCAGGAGCATTCCTGAGCAGGAAGCACCAGCCTTGAATCCAAAATTCTGTTTCTATGAATTTCCAGTACGGAAATAATCACGAATACTCATAAAAACTTATGTTCATCAGGTTATTTATATGGCCAAAAAAAAAAAAAAGATTGGAAGAAACCCAAATTCCCAACACAAGGGGAAATGTATAAATTACATGCCAGCATGCAATTTGATTTTTTTCAGGATTACATGTTCAAAAAAACATTCAGTAACTCAGGAAAAGCTTCTAGTTATACAATGTTTTTTAAAAACAAACAAACCTAAGTTCTAAGTTTACAAAATAAATGTGTGGGTATAGTGTGTGTGTGTGTGTGTGTGTGTGTGTGTGTGTGCGCGCGCCCGCGCGCGTGCAAAACATACACAAACAAGATACTGCAAATAAAGTCACCAATGTAACAAGGTAATAGGTTACCAGTCATTTTTCCCTTTACTATTCTGTGATTTCTGTATGTTCCAGAATGATCCTAAATAATTACTTTTATAAATGTGGAATAGCAAAGTTATATAAAATACAAAATTCATATTTTTCTCTTTCAAGACTAGTAGATAAAATGTCCAAAACATTGGTCCATTGCTCTGCAAATTTCAAGGAATGGTGCATAGACAGAACACAATGTGTTTCCAGTGTGAAATACTAAGGATCACATGTATCATTAGACCCTGCTATGTTTGAATGTGCCCCCAAAAGTTCTTGCATTGGAGACTCAATCCCCAAATTCACATGTTGATGTTATCTGGAGGTGGGGCCCACGGGAGATAATTGGTATTAGATGAGGTTATAGGGGAGGGGCTCCAGGATAGCATTAAGGGCTTCTTAAGAAGAGAAAGAGACACTGGAGCTAGCACACTTACTCTGCCTCACCATGTGACGTCCTCCCCCATGCTATCATGCAGTGAGAAGGCCCTTACTATGTGCTTAACATTCCCAGCCTGCAGAACTGTGAACCAAACAAACATATATTTATTCTTTACATCTGGCTGCAGGTATTTTGTTAGAATGACAGAATACAGATTCAGATAGGCCCTTTTGTGTTCCTGAACTTGGAAAATGGAGAAGCTGAGCTGTCTATGATTGCAGCAATAGTGAACGTTAGTCATTGTCACCATGCTCTTCCCAAGCATGCTCAACATTAAATCCCAAAACCTTCTAGAAACAAGATCCCAGAAAACCAAAGAATGGTGCACCCAGACCACAATTTGGACTCTGGAGCCCAGGCAGGTAGATGTTAAGAAGCCTCTGACCAGCTGTGATAACCCACTTCCTACCACACCCACCTATGCTACTGCCAACCAAAGATGTCCCACAGTGAGTCATAACTGACTTTTTGGAATGAGTGAATGTATACTTATGAAATCTGTTTACCACAGATTGCACTTGAATTTGTGTCAAGCATGCCTTTAAAAGAAGGAAACAAAAATGTTGTCCTAAAAGGCAGAAGGCCTGGGCGCTGACCTTGTCAGAGAGGCTCTCAGCTTTCAGCTTCTGTTCTTTGAGAGCCTGTTGCAGAGCGAGAATCTCAGCCTTGTGCTCCTTCACTGCCAACTCCACCACCTGGCGAGACTCAGTGATCCGCTGGTCAGCTCTCGCCCTGTCAGGAAAACACAGGCCTGCTTTCAGAAGCCCCACCACTGCCCACCTGGAGAAAGGCTGCTGCACCTCCGGTCCTGATGAGCAACTCCACAGGCCTTCCTCCAAATTACATCTTCCTTTCTGGCAGCTTACGGAGCAAAGATCTGACCCATTTCAGATTCTGGGTGAAATAACCCTTGAGAGGCAAAGTTCCTGGAAGACTGACTTTCAAAGGCTGAAGGAAAATCGGCATTTGCAAATGCAACCAGCTGAATAAGGATGTGTAGAGCCCGCCGCTCTCTCCCCACGGGGGTGGACATGGAATTGAGTATCCCCTGAAGAACCACTGGGAGACCCCATTCAATAAAACATTTTCTCTCTTTAAAGCATATGCAGGGGGTAAGTGTTTTGGGTGCTCATTAGGAAACTGAAATCTGAATCTGATGAATGCATGCCTAAATAATCTAAATAATGTTAAAGGACACAAAAGCCAGAAGCAAACTGGAGAAAGTCACTTCCTTACCCCCAGTTAGGTACCACGTTTTCCTGCTGCTTAGTTTGGCTTGTACAATCTCCTCCACGGGCAAGACTCTCCTTCATTACTCTAGGGACTCAAGGCTTACCCCGTCTTTAAGGATAAACTCAAATGCTGTGTCTTCCATAACCTCTTCCCCAACGTCCCTTCTCCCTCACCCTGTGTCTGAAACAGCAGTGTACTCCTCCCCTAGCACACCTCACTCTTTCAGGTGCAAAGAGAATACACAGCTCCCCTCCTCTGCTAGACTCTTAGCCTGTGGAGGACAAGGATTAAGAATTATATTTTACTCACCTCAGTATCCCACTTAATACCAAAAAAGAAAACAAAAAGACAAGAAAGAAAGAAAGAAAGAAAGAAAGAAAGAAAGAAAGAAAGAAAGAAAGAAAGAAAGAAAGAAAGAAAGAAGAAAGAAAGAAAGAAAGAAAGAAAGAAAGAAAGAAAGAAAGAAAGAAAGGAAGGAAAGAAAGGAAAGAAAGAAAGAAAGGAAGAAAGAAAGAAAGAAAGAAAGAAAAAAGTAAGACCTCTCACAATTGCCCTGAAAGTAGATTTGAAAGTAGGCTAAGGCTAGTCTTCCAAGCACAGTCCATAATTACACTTTCCATGTGTGCCTGCGTATTTTTTGATTCTGAGGCTAGATCCGACCCCCAAAATTATCTCTGAAGTACCCTAGAAACAACTCAGATAGGAGCTGGACTTGAGGGTGGGAGGGAAGGGGTCTGTGGGAGAGCAGTGAGAACTTCCACCAAGACGGAGGAAAGCAGGAACAGGGTCTTAAAACAGCAGCCCCTCACCTCAGCAAACACCGTGTATGGGAGGATGTTCAAAACAGAACTACTTCCATTGGTTCCCTTGGAAACTTGAGGGTTTGTGTTTTCTGACTCCAGCCTTCCCAGCTCAACTGAACTTTGCATATATCATCCCTGCAACACCCTGCACTGAGCATACTATGGACCAATGCCAAGTGGGAGATACCAACATGAGTAGAATACAGCCTAATTAAGCAGTGGGTATTTCTCAGTATAGTTTATCTTGCTTAAGGAATTCAGAGAACCACAGGAAGGTGAGATTCACAGGAAGGCAACATTAGCAGAGCTGTGAAGGGCAACTACAAATCGGCTTTGCAGACAGAAAATCACAGGGCCACTGCTGGCCCACAGTGTCCTCCTGCAACGAGGCAAGGGTTCCTGCTCTTCCAGGTCATTTCCTTCCATCAGTAAGCATTCACAGCAAGCCAGTTATTCGAGAACAAACACATTCCTGCCATGAGCTACAAAACTTTCATGGTAACTCTTCAAACTGATGCCATCTTCATTGTAAATGGCCACCCCTGCATCATGCACCTTCTTCCTTTGCAAGAAGGAAACTCCATGCTTAGGGAGATATGGAAACAAATGCTGCTCAAACTCATTTCCTACAACGTGGGGTGGGGGAGGGGGGAGGGGGAGAGGGGAAGGGTGGGAGGGGGAACCCACTCAACTATTCTTGTAGAGTGGTGGTTCTCAACTGGGCGCAATTTCCCCCCCAGTCTAAAGGACATTCCTAGGGGTTACTCTGGCTGGATCAGTGTCAGAAAAGTCCAAACTCCTGACTACAGTCTGATATACAGTTTGCATTTCTCCTTTTACAGCTTAAGGCGGGTGGTGGGAATGGGTCAAAAGCCTCTTATGCTGCCATCTTGGAGCAGAACCCAAAGCCAGCCAGCACAGGGGCGACTAAGTTTAAAATCAAAGCGGCTCACACTGGCCTCCCAAAACTTGGAAAAAGGGCTGCTTCTAGCATCTAGTGAGGTTGCGCTCCACAGCCTCCAGTGCAAAACACAGCTCCCCCACAACAAAGAATCATCCAGCCCAAAATGTCAGCAGTGCCAATGCTGAGAAGCCCTGGCATAAGGGGAAGACTGGCAAGCACACATGACAAGGGTTAAAATGGTGATGGCCTTGGGCTGGGGATGTGGCTCAAGCGGTAGCGCGCTCGCCTGGCATGCGTGCGGCCCGGGTTCGATCCTCAGCACCACATACCAACAAAGATGTGTCCGCCGAGAACTAAAAAATAAATATTAAAAAACAAAAATGGTGATGGCCTTGCTACATGGTCACAGTGATAAGGAAATGATGCACACTGGTAAAAATGATTCTGCAAAGACAGCACTGAGTTATTTGCAGTGGCTCCCAGACCTTTGCCAGGGTAAAAAGATACCAGCCACGTGTCACAGAATCCAACTGATAGTGTCCAGATTTACTGTCAGGTGACCACCCATCCTGATCTGCCTAAGAGTCTCCTGGTCTTACAGCCTGGTTCTAGGACCATGGGCTCAAAATTCTCAGGAAGACCTAGCCAAAGTCATCTGCCACTGGCTTTCTGCAACCAGGAAGTCCCACCTGCTCTGCTTCTCCGTGTCCAGCATCCTCTGTAACTCTCGAACCCGACACTCAAACTGGGACTTCTCGTCACCAAGGACACTCCTCCAGGCCTCCCACTGGCGCTCCTTCTCCAGCAGCTCATCATTCAGGGCCTCCAAATCCATGACCTGCTCCTCCAGCATCGTGCACGTGGTCTTCAGAGCCTCCATCGTCTGCAAATCAATACCACTGGGTCGTGCTTTGCAGCAAAACGTTTCCTAGGGGTTACTCTGGCTGGATCAGTTTCAGAAAAGCCCAGGCTCCTGACTATAGTCTGAAATACGGTTTGCATTTCTAAGGCGACTGGTGGGAATGGGTCAAAAGCCACTTGTGCTGCCATCTTGGAGCAGAACCCAAAGCCAGCCAGCACAGGGGCCACTAAGCTTAATATCAAAGTGGCTCACGCTGGCCTCCCAAAGCATCCAATTTTAATTTTAATCTTTGTTGGTTCTTTTTAGTTCTCCATGACAGTACAATGTATTTTGACATATCATAGATTATACATAGAGTATAACTTCCCATTTTTTTATTCTTCATCTTTTAAAATCAAAATTAAGAAGAACTACTATCTACTTTGTAAAGCCACTTTTTTAAATCTCAAAACCTTGGCAACAAGACATGATTGAAAAGGAGCCTGGTTACTGGACAAAACTTGTGTCTTAGAACCCTCCTTCCAAACCCTCGTGAGTGTCCTCCAGGGACCTCAGGGCCTTGCTTAGCCTCCTCACTTGCTTCTGGCTGGTAAGCTGCATCTCCCTCTCGGTGATCTCTCGGCGAAGATGGTCCACCTCACTTCGAAGCTGGACTATCTCATCGTTGGCACCAGATGCCTCATCGAGTTGTTTGGACAGATAGAAGTTTTGGTTGTTGAGTTCAGCGTTGTCCTCAGTCAGCTGGTTTAGCTGTTCCTCCAGGTCTGTGATGACCTGAAAGGGGAAAGGAATCCAGTAATGCTCCAACAGAATTAATTTTAAGCAATGAACTGCTTAAAAACCACACTAGCGATGGTTTTTGCACCTGCGTGACACTGGCAATCAAAGCACAGCTGTCTACCCATGAGGCCAGACCTCAATTCCCACACCCACCCAGGTCTCCACTACCCAGAGGGAGAAAAAGGAAAGTCTAGGTTCCTCGCTAACTCAGGGTTCATCTGGAAAACACAGCAAAGACAAATCAATCAAAAGAGGCTGCTGTGTGGATGAGGCAAGCTGACATGAGAGCAGGTTAAAATCAGGGGGACAAAAATACAAGGGAGGGGGAAACGCAAGCCATAAAAAATTTGCCAAGGTGTCACAATCACCTAGTTAGGCTAATGACCTCGACACCATCTACAGATGCTGTCATCAGAAATGGCCACAGTAGAGAGAGCCAAACCAAGTTCCTATCAAGGAATACTGACAGGGAAGGATACTGAGAGTTAGTTGAATAATTATCACAGGCAATGGATTTAATTTCATGTAATCAAGAGGAAAAAAATCTTAAGGGAAGCTTGGAAAAGTCCTGAAAATACAATACTGCATAACAGCATTGCTTCAATGGATTTTACTCTACAGTTAGCTCTCAGCCTATATGAAATTGTCATTTTTTTGAGAGAGATTTAATCTGGTTTTGCTAAATTATTTCCCTGTTCAATGGCAGAATGACTTCAATTCCAGTACATTTAGCTTTTCTATTCTCTTAGCTGAGGTTTAGTATCGGTGCTTGCAGTGAGCTTTTATATAAAACACTTTAGAAGTTTAAGGGCAATTTTCTAATAATAGTTGGAATGAGGCACAGGGGCTGTAAATTAAATTTTATGCAACGAAAAGAAGTAAATTAAACGGAAACGTCTTTAGCGTATGGTTACTTACTTTATGAAATGTTACCTTTGTTTCCACGACTAATTCCCTGTTTTAATCCACTCTGATTATCAATTTGAAAAGAAAACAATCTTTCCAAACCCATAAAGTTAGAGAACATCAATTAAGGACATTTGTTCAATGTGGCTTGGAAAACACAGCTTTTCATTTTGTTAACTGAGCTGAGAACCTTCTGAGGTAGGAAAGTGGTGTAGTAATTTGGTTTTTAATGTCAGAACCCATGTTGATTTTAACCTGAGGCACGCTGGCAGCTATAAGAGGGGGATAAAGGTTATTGGGTGAGGCACCTTCTTTATCAAGGGGGAAGGCATACATCTTTGTCATTCCTAGCAGACAGTTAACACCTTGAAGGGTCATTGTGTCACCCTTTCTGTGACATGGTCAACTCTCCCACAGTCAGTGGCAGTGAACAAACAACGACCTTGTGTTCAACTTATGCCTTTCTCTAGGGAGCAAACCCAACCAATCGGATGCTTTTGCTCCTGGCTTTAAGCCTCTCCACCAATTGACTGTGCTTCCTTCAACCTTTTCCCCAAAGACAGTGAGACTGTGGCAAACCAGCTGGGAGACAGGCTGCATAATGGATTCTGGAACCCAAATGGGCCACCTTGGGCTCAGCTGCAGAGGCATCTCCACCTGTGACAATATGTACATACTGGGCTGACTTCTCATACGTTTGTATTGTTTGAGTTTTCTTGTACACCTTTTGACCTTAATGTGTCCTGTGAAATATACGGAATAAAAATTAATGACCAGGGGCTGAAGCTGTAGCTCAGTGGCAGAGCACTGGCCTAGAATGTGTGAGGCACTGGGTTCGATCCTTAGCACCACATAAAGAGAAACAAAATGAAGGCATTCTGTCTATCAACCAAAAAAAAAAACTAATGACCAAAATGTTTAATTTTTCAAGCCTCTTGGGGAACAGACTATAGGAAAGAATGTAGAGAAGTATACAATTCTCACAGAATATATAAATTTACTCGCTAGTCAAAATGCCACTTAAGTCTTCCTTTGATTCATGAAAAAAAAATAGTTTATTATGAGCCCATTTCTGCCATATCTTCGTTTCTCCCTAAATTAGGTTATAAAGGGCTAAAGGAGAAACACATGGAAAAGCCGTGGGGGGAGGTTTTCACTTGCACTTCAATTGCAGGGGGATCATTGGAGTAGGAAGAGCCCCTCCATTTCCCTGTTGTCGCCCATGTCTCTGATTCCTATTCCCAGCTTGTGACTGCTGGTTCTATATTTGGTCATTGTCCCTATTTTGTGCATTTGACAATATGAGGATTCTGAATCCATGTCAAGCTCCCATGCAAAGATTTAAAGCATTTTAACTTCTTACACGTTCTGTCTGCTCATGTCACAGCACATCAGCTGTGGACCTGTTTCAAGTGGCTGGAGCTATAGTTAAGTGCTAGACACATCTATACACGCATATTAGTGAGTTTATAGGCGCAAAGCCGACTTGAAACACAGGCAGTAAATTAATGGTCCCAGTGGTTAAAAAAGAAAAGTATAATAGGCAATGTTTACAGTGTCCTTTGAAGTAGGTATTATTGTACCCCCATTTTATACATGGGGAAATTGGGGCAGCAGGGAGGGAGGTGACTTGCCCAGCGACATGCTGAGAGTGGATAACAAAGCCAGATGCAAAGCCGGCACTCAAAGTCAAGAACCTCTGCTCTTATCCCTACAGCATGCTGCTCCTCTCCAACAGGGAAAGAGCTATTTATTCCTCTTTTTTTCCCCCCCAGATCTTTGAAACTTGAAATGATCGACCACTCAGGGTAACCCTTCTTGCTTTTGAACCAGGTCATATGCAAGATGCTTAAGTCTATTTTGGGGCCATGAGTATGCTCTCTTTATACCAAGGGCAAGTGATCTGTTTATTGACAGACTTAGGTTAAGAGTCTGCTAACCTTTGAACCCCAAGGATAGAGGGTAACAAAGACAAACTGTAAGGCTGATTCCATCTCAACAGTAAAGATAAGGGAGATAGGTTCCTAAGGCAGGAGCCAGCCGAACTTCCTTATGTGCTATTTTTGCAGATAAGAAATCTTGCTGCTGTTTTCTAAGAGAGAACAGGGATATAAAGAATTATCTACTCTGTGTCCAATTTTTTTAAAAAATAAAAGTCTCTGTGTGGGGTTATCTGTTGGTTTTCAAGGCTGTCGTGCAAACCTCATGGTTCTGAAAAGGAGATCTTGACCCCTCATAGCTAACTAAGAGATCAGGAGAGGTGAGCTGCCAGGTGAATGTCCAGTGAACATTAGGGGTGAAGAAACCAGGCAAATAATGAGCATCAGGCTAAAACCACATAGGCCTGAAATCCTATTTTAATGCCTCGCTCTTTCCTGAAGGCAGCTATTTGCATATTATTTATTTTTAATCTTATAGCTGACAGATTGATTCATAATTAAAGCTGTGTCATATGTTTGCCCACCAACTCCCCTCTAAAACAGACTGAGGTAGGGTTTTAGGTGCCAGATTGAATCAAATCCTTTTTTAAATCCCTTCAAAATAGAGCAATGGTCTGAGCTTGACAAATTTTATTGCTCCAGCTTGTTGGAAGCTGCTAACTGGGTGCTCCTATCAATTGAGCTATTATGGGAAGGAGTTCTCACCAGAAACAAAGATGACATTTCCTAGCGGGGACAATTTTGGACAGCACCAAAAAGAAAGGAATATCCATCACTGTCTCCCAAAGCGTCTTTAAAGGGGCCTTGAACTTGCAAAAGTATCACTGATATCTGCTTTTGTGATTGAATGTGGCTCTAAAGTAGGGGTTTTCAAGAAGCAGACCATTTTCCAAGCTGGAGGTTATAAGCCCACGGTAATAACACTGCTCAGTGCCTCCCATGGACAAGGCCGTGTGCAAGCGCTTTGTGTGTCTCATCTCATTTAATCCCTGCAGGAAACCTACGAGGGAGGTATTATTACCAAACTCTGTGACTCAGTGTTTCCTAAATCTTACTGTTTCTGAAACTTAAATGTACACTGGAACTAAGCAGCTCTCTCTCTTCCATCACCCAGAGAACAGTTATTAAATTGATTATGTATCAGACAAGCAGTGGCATATTACAACTAAGTGTAGGCCATTTTATCCCCATTTTACAGACAAAGAAATGGAAGCTTGGGAGGATAATGTCGCATAGGTTACTAGGAGGCTAGTTTATCATTTGAGCTTAGTGCCTGACTCCAGAGAGCATGGCACAGACCATGAAGTCACCCAGTTGCTCAAGCTGACCTGTGGGTGGGGGTCACTTTCTCAGGTTCTCCCTCCCACTTGAGAAGGTCCCCCAGAACACCAGAGGTAAATGAAGCAATGATTAGAAGTCACTGTTCCAGGAAAAGGAAAGGTGGACAGTCCAAACATTATACAAATAAACCAGACACCAAATTCATCCCACCTCCTGGCACTTCCCATTAAAAACAGACATCCAATTGTTAAAATGGGGGGCAGTGTGGATTACAAAAGCGTAGCAGGGAACCTTTAAAGAGTGATGGGTATGTTCACCATTTTGATTCTTTTGGTTTCACAGGTACATCTACATTATAACACTATGTTAATTATATACCAATTATATCTCCATAAAGCTATAATTCCTTTTAATTTCTTACTCCAAAAGAAAGAGAGAAAAGAGAATTTCAGATAAATGAAACAAGATTACTGATGAATAATACATTTTAAAACCATTCAAGTTTCAAGAAAACTATGATCTGTATTCTACTCACTGATCATTCATGAATGTGTATGTAATATAAGCAAATAACTCTGGTATAAAAATAAGAAACCAAGACAACAAGAAACTAAAAACTAGGCAGAAGAGAAGAGATTACAGGAATAAGATCCACCAACTCCTTAAGGAAGGCAGGAGGGATGGAGAAATCAACAGGCATTTTAAGGCATGTCTACCCTGATCCAACCATCATATCTGGAAACATGAACCAAAAATCTGTCTGCCAAACAGAGGCATATTCCACTCCTGGCTATAAGCTCACCAAAAATAAGTATCTACAGCCACCAAAGGCCTGCAACAGGGATATTTTTCTAAACAGCTCCATGCATCATGGAAACAACCTAAAATGTCCATCAACAAGGAGAACTGATAAATAAACTACACAGATCTATTCATACGTTGCAAATACTACAGTAATAAAAAGAACAAACTATTGACAGAGGCAACAACATGAAGGGACCTCACAGACAATTTAAACAACAACAATAACAACTACTACTAAGCCCAAAAGAGCACATCCTCTCTGATTCCATTGACATGAAGTTCAAATACAGGCAAAACGAATCTATGGTATCAGAGACCAAAATTAGCAATAATACTTTGAGAAAAGGATGCCAATGAGAAATGAGTACCTGAGGGAGACTTCTGAGGGAAACATCTGCAGCTTTTTTCCTCCCCTTTTTGGTACTAAGGATTGAACCCAGGTTTCCCCACCTCCCCAGCCCTTTTTATTTCTCATTCTGAGACAGAGTCTCACTAAGTTACTTAGGACCTCACTAGGTTGCTGAGGTTAGCCTTGAACCTGCAATCCTCCTGCTTCAGCCCCCGTGTTGCTGGGATTATAGGCATGCGCCATTGCAGCCAGCTCAACATCCTGCATCTTGATCTGTACCACAATTGCACAGTTGTCTATAGGTGTAAAAATTTCACTGAGCTGTACACTTAGGATTAGTGTACTTTATGCACTTCACTATCTGCATTTTATATCTAATTTACCTAAATTTTTTTAAAAAACCACACACACAAACTGTTAGGACTTAATGTCCCAGTTATAGTAGCTAAAGAGGAAATAAAGAGCTCATCATCATAAAAACATAAAATATGTATGAAGGGAGGTGTTCCTGGAAATCCACAGATGCAAACAGTACAAACGAGGACAATATCACTAAGGACTAAGAGGTAATAAAGTGGTGAACAGACCAAAGAAAAGAGATGGGAACACAACTAGGGACAACATTCCCATCTTGTGAAATGGGCCTATTTTTGTCTTTCGTTTTGATAAAAAATAGACTCTGCATTTCCATTGACTCTACCTTATTATATAACCTATGAATGTTGTTTATCTGCTAATAAAATTTACTTCTCCTGATATAAGTACCTTTGCACAAAGGGCCCTAGGCCTTGAATTTGCATGTTACGAAGCCAGACTATGTCTGTTAGGAGTCCAGACATCTAGATGCACAGGAAAATTAGCTGGTCTTGACTCAGCAGAGGCAGCAGGCTGGAGAAGCCTTATGGATACAACTGTCCCTAGCATTTGGAGTCTCTGGCCTGGGGTGGCCCTGGAACCTTCCACACTGAAGGAGGAGGAGGAGTTGCCCTGGAGTTTCTGTGCTGTGGCTGAGATCCAGTGGTAGTTCCACAATGAGAATTATTCTGACCATCCCAGCTATCCTCTTCCCCCAAACATGAGGAATACTCTGGTTTTGATTTTTTAAAAAACTGATAGAACCCTGAGAAACTAGTTATTTGGTGCTCAAAAAAATTTGACTACATTATCTGCTTCATGTTGCAAGTTCATATCAAAATTCAGTCACTGGTATTATAAAGAGATGTCCCCTTTTCCTTCTTTGTTTTAGTTTCATAGTATTTTAGCCATCTTTGGTTAATTAATACTCACAGTACAGCTGTTACGAAGGGCATCAAATTTGCGCTGGATTTCATCTCTATGCGCCTAAAAGGTAAGAAGTTGATTATGAATTTTTCATAGGGTAGAAAGCAACTGTACATGCTACGGGTCAAACACAGAACACAATCTGCCTGGAAGGCCGAGAGTGCTGTTGCAGTAGCCCCAGCACCTGTTCCACAAGGACTCACTCATCAAGGCGCTCCCCACATCAAAAACAGGTTACAGGAATATACAACGCTGTTAATAACAGGGGACTATTGAGACCACACATGCACACCCTGTACACGTATTTCTACATTCCTATTGACATCTAGGGACTTCTGGAAGAAAAGGAAAAAAGCAATAAAGGATGCAGTTTGGACTCTCCTTCACTTGTCCTACCCACTGTTCTCTTCCCTCTAAACAACTCCTCCCCAGCCTTCTAGACACACACAAACACACACATACACACACACACACACACAGAGAGAGAGAGAGAGAGAGAGAGAGAGAGAGAGATGCAGACACAAGACAATTGCCAGGAAAAAGTAGAAATTTTTTTTTCCTTTTAAATCAAAAGCTGCTGAGATTCAGAAAATCTTACATTGACCTTGAAGCAAATGAACAGGCATTCTGTGAGGCAAAGCTGCTCCAAAACAGCAGTATTCACTTGAGTTGACAAAAATTTTTTGAGTGTATGGAGTATGCCTAGCAGTGTGGTAGGGTTAGGAACATGTGGCCTACACTTTCATTCTGGTGAGGAGAGACAGGAAATAGATAAGTGCATGACTGCAGACTGGATCAGACGCCATGAAGGGGTCAGTAAAAAAGAATAGGAGAGAGTTGATGGGAACTTAGACGAGGCAGCCAAGGGGTCTCTCTGAGGAGGTGACATGTACCTTGAAATCTACAGGAGGAGGAACTAACTTTCAAAATACAGGAGAGGGCAGAGGGCATAGCATTGGTAAAGTCCTCAGGCAAAAAAGGGTTTGGTGTATCTGATGAAGAAAAGCGCAGAGTGGCGACAGGGGGTTGCAAGCTTCAGAGTAGGACCCAGTGGCAAGCATGGAAAGTGAGGTTTTTTGATTTTTGGTTTGCTATATTCAATGAAATAGAATAAACAGGACAGAAAACATCAGAATATGCCTTGGTTAGTAAAGGTGAGCACTATCTTAGTAAACTTCTGTTATGATACCATAACTCATCAGATTCAGGTGGCTATCAATTATTAAGGTCGATCACTATTGTACATATCAGTGAGAAAGAAAGGTGTGTCAATTAAACCAGGGCATGTTCATGTCTAAAAAGAGTATAAAATGCATCCTGATGTCAGATGCCTTAAAATCAGTGAAATACACCATAGAGTTGGCCCTCTATCTATGGGTTCCACAACCACAGATACAGCTGTGGACAGGAAATAGTAGGGGGAAAAATTTACTTTCTTACTATATATATATATATATATATATATATATTCTTGTTATTACTCCCTAAACACTATACTATAACAACTAATTACATAATGTTTACATTATATTAGGTATTATGAGTAATCTATATTTAAAGTACATGAGGAGATGCACATAGATTCTATGCAAATACTAAGCCATTTCATATAAGGGACTTGAGCATGTGCAGATTTTGGTATGTGTGGGGTATGGTCCTGCTAAGAATCCCCTCCCCATACCAAGGGATGAGTGTATACACATTTAACGAAAAGGATTTGCAGATGGCTTGGGGGTGGACGCAAAAGAGGAATCAAAGACATTCTTGAGAAATTAAGTAGATTATGGTATCATTTGCTGAGCTATGAAAACCCAAAGAACTATCTAGTTTCAGGCAGAGGTAAAAGTGGTCCTTCTCTTAAAAATAAAAAAAAAAAAAGAACTTATGACAACTCAAAAATTTTAGATCTATTATGTATATTTCTCATAAATTAAGGTAAGCTTATAATAGCAGATTACATACTTTAGAAGAAAAGTAAAATTGAAGAGACAGCAATAGAAACTACCCAAAATGAAACATAGAAAAAAGAGACTTAAAAAATGAACAGAGCATCAGTGAGCTGTGAGACAACTTTGAGAGGTCTAATATGCACATAGTTAGTGTCTCTGAAGTTATACACAGGTGAGACAGAAAAAAAAATGTTTGAAGAATAATGGCCACAAATTTCCCAAAGTTGATGAAAGCCATCAAAACACAGATACAAAATGTTCAAAGAACCATTAGCACACACAAAAAATAGAAGAAGAAGAAGAAGAAGAGAATTAACCTGAAGTACATAGTGATCAAACTGCTTAAAACCATGAGTAAAGGGGGAAATATTAAAACAAACCAGAAAAGAAAGACCTGTTACATTTAGAGAAACAAAGACAAGACAGATTTATCATAAAAGATAGAATATGGGGGGGGAGCTAGAATAGCAAAATCTTTTAAGTACTGAAAGAAAAAAAAATAACTATCAACCTAGAATTCTATACGCAGCAAAAATCTTTCAAAAAATGAAGATGAAATAAAGGCCTTCTCAGACATACCAGAGCTGAAAGAATTTGTCACCACCAGACTTACACTATATTAAAGGAAGTATTTTGGTCAGAAGGAAAATGACAACAGAAATTTGGACCTACACAAAAGAATGAAGAGCACTGGATAAATGATAAAACAAAATAAAGAAAAAACAGATAGTTACATGGACAGATTAATAAATAAAGTTCAAACTAACTTCCCAAATAATTTGTCCATGTTTTTAATGGACTAAATTAATGAATCATAACTTTTCAAAAATTTTTTCAATCCAATTTCTGCTGGGTGATATAGTCTAGATACTGAAATGTCCCCAAAGGTCCATGTGTTAAGGTTTAGTCCACAGAGTGGCACCATTAGAAGGTTCTGTTGTCCTTTAGGTGGTAGGACTAGTGGAAGGCCCTTACATCCCTGGGGGGCATGCCCCTGAGAGGGACTGGGGACCCTGGCTTCATCGTCTTCCTCCATCTTTGCTTTCTGCTCATGAGTTGAGCCATGTTGATCCACCATGTACCCTCCATGTGCTGCCTTGCCACAGGCCCAAACAAAAGGAATCAATCAGTCCTGGACTGGAACAGCCAAAACTGTGAGCCAAAATAAGCTTTGCCTCTTTATAAGGTAATTATCTCAATATTTTGTTATGATGGTAATTATGAAACATAAGAACATGGCCATCTGCACTATTGTTGAGATCTCATTTGTGATCAATAACACAAGCAGCCTGAGGCCAGCAGCAGCCTGGCCCCAAGGACCACCCAACCCCCTCTAGTGCATTCCAAGATAAAAGGCAAGGATCCTTCCTAGAGGAACCATAAGCCCTTACATTAATCAACTTTAGGTCAGGGGTCAACAAACCTTTTCTTAAAATATATTGAGTTTGCTGGAACTTTGGTGGACTCAGATCTGAACTCATAGACCAAGAGCAGCCATAGATAAATGAAATTCAAAGGAATCGACTCCTTTGAAGTATAAACAGTGATCATAAAAACAAATTCACTGGCCTATACATGGAGACAAAAACCCTGTTCCACTTTCTTCTTATGTTCTACTTTCTTATTAATAGCATAGTTTACAAATAACACTGCACCATTAAAAACTCATTTATCTGTCCCATTGGAATCTAAAATTTCAATCACTAATAAGAGTTCATTTCCATTAAAATGAACCATATGGTTTTTGGATCATTTCAGCACATCAAATAACAATTCTTTCTGAAAGTACAATGTAATAAACTACAATCGCTAGGACTTTTGATTTATTATTGATTATGAAAAAAAAACTGATCCTGTCAAGGAAGCTAGAAATACTATAAGCACTAAACTACTGAACTGATTTGAGTAAGAAAATAGTTAAAAAATACATGATTCAAGTTTCTTTACAATAAATTGTGTAAAAAAAAACAAAACCAAAGGTCACAAAATAAAATATACAAGGCCAGTAAAATACATAAGATAAACTTTGGATTCTCTCAATGAAAAATATGAATGCTAACTGGGTATTAGGCACTACAGGGAATAATATCTACACACTTAAAAATGATTGAGGGTCCCAGAGAGTGCAAATGTTAAAAGATAAAAAGAAAAAAAAAAGTCAAATGATATCTTAGTATTGCTACCAAAATGGTCTGACCTTGAGACCCACTAGGGATCCACAGACTGGCTTGCAAATCACTGACCTAGGAGTTCAGTGACCTCAAGGTAGGCTGAGCAGACTGGCCTTGCCTGAGGACCACAGACACCCTCTTTTGGGAGTTTTTATACGGAAAGCTACAAGATGAAGAAAAGTAAAGGAAATTACAATGAGGCCACGATGAGAGGAAAGACTTGCAGAACTGAGGAAGGAAACAGGCTTCAGATGTCTGACCACCTCCTGGGGTCAACAGTCAGGATTCTAGAACCCTCAGGCTTCCATGCAATCCATCCCCTCCCTGGTGGGCAGGCACCTCACAGGAATGTCACCTTCCATGCCCCAGATTTCATATCTTGACTATCATGCCTATGGCTTGCTAATTAAATTCAGGGTTTGATAATTATGTAAAAAGAATGAGAGCGTGCACTGATTGATGATTTTAAGGAATCAAAGAGGATGACTTTGGGATCCTGTGATTCTGCTATGCGGGGAGAAGGATCCTTTTCATTAGTGTCTCTGGCTTAGGACTCTTGATTATTCATCTAGTTTCTTGACTGAATCAGTAAAAGAACATGGAGGCAGGAGCACAAAGCATGTCCCTCAGGCCTTGCTGGTGTTCCCAAAGCACATGCCATCTACCAGGTTGTCCCACATGTAACACATCACATGACAGGTCTGTGCACTGCTCAAATTCTCTTCCCCAGACAAAGGGATCACATGGAGTGTTGAATGCCAAGTCCAGATCAAAAACCAAAAACAAACCAAAAAATACTTTTCTAGCAGTAAGTAATAAGCAATAAAGTTATCTTTAAAAGCAGGTTTCTGTTTAAATTTGACTCTGTTGGTCTCTACCTTGACTCAATCTCAGCTTTTAATAGCCAATTGCAATGCAAGTACAATTAACAGGATGGGTAAAGTGAGAGTGGGAAGGAAGGAAGCATTAGGAAGGCCAACAATGGCCTCCCCACCGCCCCTGCCAATCTTCTTCAATGGTGACCTTTAATTTAACTGTGCTCTACCAAATTTGGCTCAGGGGCGGAGGCCGAACAAGGTAACTGCTCCTTCCAGGCCAGGAGATGGACACCTCTTAGAATTAAACAATAATAGCCCACTTGACCATTCCCTTTTATTGATAAAACATCATGCTGTGAAGCTCACAAATCTCCTAGGAGATCACTTGAGATCCAGGCTGATTTAGTTTGATGGATGCCTGTGTTGAGTTTGAACGTAGGCCTCCCACAATAGGAAAGTATTACATTTGTGACCATTTTCTTCTTCTATTGGAAAATATACTCTTCAGAACAAAAACAACCAAGCCACGTGCTCCCATACATCTATACTCCGGTACTCCCATGTCAAGAAGAAGGAAGGGGAAATGCCCACGGCCTCAGAACTGGACTAAAGCATATTGATACGAGCCTTGGATTTCCACAGGACGGGTTTACCAGCAAGGCACTTTACAGATATAGTTTCCACAGCACCTTCATCTGCAAGAGCTATCGATAGAGCCCTAGTTTTTAGACCTCAGGAGTTTTTTCTTTTTTTTAACGAAGACTCTTTGAGGCAGTGATCTCATCTGACTAAATTAAGTCGTGACTGCTGTGCTAGGCTTCTAGCAGCCATTAGACACAGTACATTCCAACCAGCAGCAAGACAGGATTTAAAGGACTGATTTCCCCCAGATAAACAGCAGTGACACATGCTCTATTTTATATCCTCATCCTCCTCCTCCTTTCCAACAAGGGCAGGATAAGATACATGGTCACCACCTGCCCTCCCAATTCCAACAGAGCAGCAAGATAAACTGTCCTCCTCAGCTGCTCTGAAGGAAAAGGACTTGGGGAATCACAGGCCCATCTCCTGGAGAGAAAAGCTGGAGAGAGAGCACTAGGCAGGTAGCAAATGCTCATTAAATATGGATCACATTGCTGACATTTCTTTCTCTTTCTTTTAGAGCTTGGGTGTTTGTACAGGGGGAGAAATATCAATATACAATGCGTTAAACAACAGAGGTTCAAATTTGGGTGTCTCCCCCTAGCGGCTAAGAAATGCAGTCTGTGGTGCATTTCTCTTCGCCCACCGGCCCAGCAAGGGCCAGGCCTTCTTGGCTGCACTCCTGTACTTAACTTTCATTTTGAGTTCCCCTTTGCTTTTTCAGGCACTTATTTTCTCTTTGCCTTGTCCTTCTTCTTGTGTTCTGTTTTACCGTTTTGTATCTTGCCAAACTGTTTTTGATCCATTTTAAAACAAAGCAGAATATACAAAGCATTTCGTGACTTTTTTTTTTTTTCCAAACTAAATATTGGGTGTCACTGAATGAGCATCCTCATACAGATGACAGAATTTAAAGTCTCAATCAATACCCAGAGTTGGTACAAGTCCTGGACAATCTAGGCTGCACAAGTATCTTCCACCAGGATCGTATAAGCCGTTGTGTTCCTGATTAGTTCCTAAGGATTCTGGCACTCAAAGATCACATCCCCAATTTGGTTCAAACACTGGGATCCCCAAACCCAACAGTAGAAGATAACTTCTAAGAATAAAACTGGTTTAAAGATACACACACACACACACACACACACACACACACACACACACGCTATTTTTAAATAAGGTAATCATTAAGCACTAGAGATATTAGCTGATGGTGGTAAGGCCAGCATCCAAGTTGAGTCAGAATGAACAAGGTACCCATTTAGGAAACACCAAACCCAATCAGCTGCATTGTACCCTGCCCACAGGAGAGGGCACCCTGACCAGAAGGCGTGAGTATACCCATCTGCTTGGCAGGTACAGAACGTCACTGGGAGAACCATGTGTGCGTGGCTGACATTACTACGAAAACTCATTCGGCTTTCTAGGCTCGGAATCCAGGCCCACCAAGCAGCCTTCTAAGAGTAATAGGATTTTCTAAGTAGAATTCCCTAAAGGAGAAAGAAAACAGGAGGACTGGCCACCCAGAATGCCCTAGTTAACTTGGCACTTGTATCTCTCTAAGTTGCTGATGAGTTGGCATTTTACTTTTAAGACTCTTGCAAGCTTTGTTAACCCTGTGAGAATGCTTGGCTGTGGGAAAATAACTAAAAAGTCTCATTTTTAGACTCCCAGAAAGAACCAAGTTCCAAGTCCAGTGAAGCCCCTCCAAGCTCTACCTCCTGACAACACAACCAGCTGAGTAACTCAGTCTCTCAGAAAGAGCAGGTAAGACAGGTCCCTCTTAGAGAAAGAACCTCTGACTCGGAAGACTGTCCCATCCAGCTCATGCCAGAGGCATACCAAGGACATGAAGCAGAATCTCCAGCTTAAAATAAAGATAACACCAATGAGTTTAACCAAAATAAAAAACAGAAATATGGTAGCAAGACTGCTGTAAGATAGAAGATCATCGTCATCATTATTATTATTATTTTAATGACTATTAAAAATGAATGTAGAAGACCCAGGTAAACAAACTGGCTGAAATAGAATTTTTTAACATGATTGTTTTAAAAAGATGGAAGAAACATAAATAAAGGAGGTGTTTTTCAGGGTACCAAGGAAAGCTCAGATATTACCAGTCAAGCTTACATACTAATTCCAACATAGGAAAAGTCTACCTGAGCCAATTTGCTGCCCATTAATTATCTCTGGATGGCTTGTTCCCTCTTGGAGTCTCTAAGAGTGAGCAAAAGTCCTCAGTGCCACACTCACCCCAGCCCAGACCTTCTGAGCCTCCTGGACCTACCGTGAGAGCCTGGATCTCCTCTTCCGCTTCTGCTGTGGTCTCCTCCAGCTCTGTCTTAGCTTGCCGAAGCTGGCTCTCCAGGGCAGCCCGGGCGGCCTGCAGGGCTGTCAGCTGGGACTCGCGCTCCTGCAGAGACAGCTGCAGCTCCGTGAGCTGGCGCTTCAGCTCCAGTTTCTGCTCCTCATGCTCCAGGCTGACCTGAGGAGAGACAAGGGAAAGTGAAGACCCTCGAGCTGCTCAACCTACAAGCTTAAACCTGCTCTTGGAACCATCTTCCAAGGACTCACTAGGGACAGGGAAATGCAAGAAAATGGGCCTGACTTCCAGGTGTTTCAGAAATCAGCAGAACTGAGAGCACACGGGAGGATGCACAGCTGGCCCTCCAGATCCCTAGCTTCTGCCCGAGTTCAACCAACCATGGATTGAAAATATTTGGAGAAAAATAAATTGTATATTTACTCAACATGCACAGACTTATCATTATTCCCTAAATAATACAGTCTAGCAGCTATGCACAGAGCATTTGCATTGTATCAGGTATTTCTAAGTAATCTAGGGACGAGTTAAAGTATATAAGAGGATGCATGTAGATTCTATGCAAACACTTCTCCATTTTATAAGACACTGAGCAGCTGCAGATTTTGGTATCTCTGAGGGATCCTGGAACCAAGACCCTGAGGACACCAAGACTATATATACTAACCATCCGCTACCTACAAATATTCAAAGGCCTGGGAAAATGAGAAGAATATCAAATGAAAATAATTATTCTTTTTTTTTAGTTATTGATAGACTTTTTTATTTTATTTGTTTATTTATATGCGGTGCTGAGAATCAAACCCAGTGCCTCACATGTGCTAGGCAAATGCTCCACTGCTGAACCCTAGCCCCAGCCCCACAACAATTATTTTTACTAGAAACACTTAAAGAAATACAAATAGTCCCATATTAGTAACAGGAAAGACTTTACAATTATAATGTAAATGGAACAGCAAGTGAATTGTACTTATTTCAACTGTTCATGCTCTGACTCGTTCTCATTAGTTCTTTCCTCACTTTTAGGTAATCTTTCTTCTCTCCATCTGCCTGTCCATCCACCTCCCTACTCAACAGTTCATCCATTCAATTGCTGAAATGCATTCAGCAATTTCTGTGTTAAAAAGAATATGGAGATGAAAGACAGTCTCTGCCTTCAAGTTGGTGAGAAATTAAAAACCATCTACTCCCACATATTGTGGTCACTGCAACAATCAGGACATGTGGGGACTTGGAGGGAACATATCAGGGCGGGGGGGGGGGCAAACTCTGAATCTGAATTTACAAGAGTCAAACAAGCAGATAAGAGGGATGGAAAATTCCAGATAGGGGAAGCAAGACACTCAAACATACAGAGGTGAACGAGACCACGGCACTTCTGTTGACCTAACAGACACTGGCAAGGTCGTTCTAGGGACCAAGGCCAAGCAAATGAGAGATGCCCTCTGCCTTCAGGGGCTCACAGTCTAAGGAGACCGCCAAGAGAAACCCAGGTGGTGACCTCAGCACATCAGGCTGTAGGGTCCAGAGGAGCCTTCCTGCTGAGAAGCCTCCCTAGCAAAGGTGGCATCCAAGTCTAAAGGCCACAGGCACAAAGAGAAGGAGGACTTATAAAAACCTTGACCAACAGGATCTGGCAGTCAACTTGAGCTGGGGCAGTGAACAAAGGACAGAGGGGAGTTAGGTAGAGTGAGGCCAGAGGCCACGACGGGGAGGAGCAGGGAAGAGCCAGTGAGAGGATGGCTAAGTCCATGCTAAGGTGTTGAACCTGAGTTCCCTGGGAGACAATGGGTCAGAAACTCATGAGAAAGACCTCGCTGGAGATCCAGATCTGGGGCTTCATAGCAAACCAGTGGGAGAATCGTGCTCTACAGCCTCTCTAGTAACGATGGCAACTACGACGCTGTGGTGGCAGCAAATGGTGCCTACGACGTGCTGGGCGCTGCGTAAACTCACCGTACCTCGTAAAACCCAACAAGGGAGGTATACTATCACCTCCACTTACAGATAAGCGCACTTGGTGGTGAGACATCAGACCACTGGGCAAATGTCACATAGCTAAAGATGGCAGGGGTAGCATTCCAACTCAGGAACTCTGGCTCAAGCCCATGCTAGCAAAGACTATGAATGTCTATTAGAATGCCAGCATCAGGGCACTGGGACTCTAACAGTTAGCCTGAATGTCTCTGATGCCCCTCAGCAAAAACACAAGAGGTAGGAAGAGCGAGTCCAGTGCCTTCGGGTTGAGGCTAGGGCTTTTGCCCTCAGTCTCAACAGCAGCGTGTTGCCAGGAGGAGATGGACTGGCCTTGTTCTATTTAAAGCTAACTCTAAAACACCCAGGGAGAATACAGAGCCTGAGCCTCTCATGAAACATTTTTAAGTTTCTTCTATCATCCCAGGACCACTAATTATACTAATTTTAAAAGAAGAAAAGCAGCAAGCTTCCCTGGGGTCATTTTAACTGTCCAGATGTGCTACAGCCGCAGGACAGGCTTGGTAAGACACACGTGTGTATGTGGAAAGGGAAGGGAAGAGACAGCCAGTCCCAGCTCCCAGGCTGAAGAACTCTGCCTGGGTTATTTACACCCACACCTGAGGCTGACTCTGCCAGCAAACGTAAACAAGATCACGAAAGGCTTTGGACATCCCAGAACAAGGGCTCTCCAACTCCAGGGAGCGTATGAATCACCCAGGTGCTTGTTAAAAATGCAAATTCCTGTACTCCTTTCCAATTTCATTTTCAAAAGCTAAAGATGACATAAAGGATGCTACACTTTACCATGCTCCAGATGATTCTAACGGAGGGTCTGCACTGCTGAGAAACATGAGATTATACATTTTTTTTTCTGTCCTTTGGAAAAGAGGCTTGATTTTAATACTCATGTACAAATTAAGACACACCACAACACTAGTATTCCTCAAGGTCTAGTCCTCGGACCTGTCTGCTTATTAGTCTTTTCCTTAGGGAAGAGCATCAGCTTTCTGAAGAACTCCATCACAAATATCTGAGCACCTACATGGCCTTCACTCCCAGCCCTCATCCTACTTCCAACAACTGCTCTCCGTACCTCCAGTCCTGCTTCTGTAGGTCCAGCTAATCCTGGCCACCCGGCTAAAAGCCCCCAAGATCAGGAACAGTCTGTCCTCACCACCATATCCCTATGCTAATCACTGGCACACAGCAGGAATTTAATAAATACACAGTGAATGCACAATGTGACTTTATGGCTTCAACACAGCTACAATCAAAGTTGCTCTATTTTCCTCTCAAAAACCTGGTTTCTCTTCCAAGCTTCTGTGTATCTCTGAAGAGAACTACTTCCATGAAGCCAGCTCAGTTTGGCTGTGTCTATTAATCTACACACTCAGCACTGCCACACAGCATGCGTGGACGACCCGGTGAGGCCCTCATTCCTCCTGCTGAAGGAGGAATCACTCCACTCCCATTTGACAGATGCACCAATTTACATAATCCCCATGTGAGCCAGGGAGGAGATACAATGACATTTTACAGATGAGGAAACTAACGCACAGAGATTGAGTAGCTTGCAAAACTAAAAAAGAGGTCACAAAACTAATAGGAAGTCTAAGCCACTAAGACGTGAATTCTAAGCCAAATCCATGGGGTCCACTCTGTTCCTGGTCACCATACACAATGCCTCCTGTGTATGTACTGGCTGATGCTTGGAAGCAGGCTGGTTTGGAGCCTAAGTCCCCCACCCCCTCCTAAAAGCTCGGGAGACCACCCCTCGCTCTCACCTCCCTCAGCCTGGTCTCCAGCTCCAGCAGCCGACTCTTGTCACTGTGATCTTGGTGGCTGATTTTCTCCAGCTGTTCTTCCAGCTTTCGGTTCTGGGCCTCCAATTTCCCAGCCTGCGTCTCCAGGTAAAACTTCTGCTGCCTGAGTTCTGAAATCATCTCTTCCTGGGCCTTCCTGGTAGGGGTGGTGGGAGGATCCAAACAAAATCACAGCCATATCAGAGGTGAACACGTCTCCTCAGGACAGACAGAAACAGAGTGAGACGCAAGTCCTCATTAAGCAGACTGCAGTGGTTCTGAAGTTATCTCCCTCCTGATCTGGCCTCATAGGCATGAGCCAGGCCTGGGGATCCTAAAAACCATTTAGTCACCACTGCCAGATTCCCTCACCTATGGGGTTAGGGGTGGTCAAGACAGATGCAAAATATGCTAACAGTTCATTCACAGGGTAGGCCTTTTGAGTTTTTTCTTTGAGAGCTGCTACAGGAGAGCAGAAAGGGGCCTCCTCAGAGCATAGGAGTGTCCCCAGTAGCTCATTAACACAGGCTCTGGGAAAGAAACTGGAATGCAAAGAAATAATGCTATCTTTCCTCCTCTCAGCCAAACTGCTTGCAAACATCACAAACCTTAGTGACCCAAAGACCAAATCTAGCCCACCAAACTGCTTAAGATTAAAATGGGAATCTATGGGGGGGAAAAATCATAGAGACTGTAATTCTCTGGGTAGAGAGATTATGATTCAAGAGCTCCTGAAGACAGTCCCTACTGAACCCCAGCCCTCCCACCCTGGGGTACAGTCTAACCACAGCAAAACGATGCCTGACAGGATACACACAAGATCACCTCTCATTGCAAGAGGCAAGACTGGGAAAGGAGGACAGCACCTTTCCAAAAGCAAATGATAAACAGTCTTATTAAAGCAAAACACTCTAATTTGAGGTGGTAATTTGAGGCATTTAAGAAAACCCAACTCAAAAGAAAGGCCATGGTGAAGTGAGACCACTAAAGAGGACAAAATTATACAAGCGTAGGCAGGCTAGGCCAAAGTACAGAAGTAATTAACTCTGCTCCAGCTCCATCAGAGAGAAGGAAAACAGAGTTTATGTGCCAGAGGAGAAGACCAAAACATAAAAACGTACACAGTTAGAACCTAAACACTTACATGTTCCTTTGGGTGAAGAGACTGCTGTTTGCTGCCAGTTTATTGGCTTCAGACAGTTCCACAATCCTCTGTTCCAGGGATCTGATCTTGGAATCCATAGCGTTGATCATCTGAAACACAAGGACCTCTGACCCTCACACTCAGAGTTACACCAGAATTGGATTCACATGGGCCAGGTGATCCAGGGTAAAGTCTCTCTAAAATGCCAGCAGTTTGGCCACAGGTAACAAGTGCACCAACTAGTCTGTACCCTAAAGATCACAGATGTCACCAAACAGATGGCACTCAGTTGTTTTTCCAACCAAAATTAAACGTCTCCACACTAGCTAAGTGGCTGGCATTAAAACCACACAGAAGGACCTGCTCAGGAACCTGGCATCCAGTTCCTGTAAGAAGCAGACCTCTTTACATCCCAGTTGTCATCCACATGTGAGCTGGGCCTGCAGGGCCTCTAACCTCAACCTACAAGTTCATATTTAGAGCATCATATTTTTTCTTTTTTTAAAATATATTTTTTAAAAATCTTTTTTGTAGTTGCAGATGAACAGCATGCCTTTATTTTATTTATTTTTATGTGGTGCTAAGGATCTAATCCAGTGCCTCACATATGCTACGTAAATGCTCTGCCATTTTAAGCTATAGCCCCAGCCCTAGGGCACCATATTTTTCTACTTCAGAGTTTCCACAACTTATTGAATCATAAGAACCAGGGTGGAGTAGGATGGGCACTGGTTAAAGTTATACCTTCTCAGGACCCCCAGCCACACACATACACACACACACACACACACACACATACTTAGAGGGTCTAATGAGGAGAGTTTCAACAGAGTCTGAGGTAATATGAATACAGCATCAACAAGCATCACAGGTGAATCCTATGAGCTGTGAGTTTCTGAAACAACGGACTTTGAGGATCAGCAAGGAGAGAGATGCAGGAGAACAAGGACCATCGTGTCAGGGGCATTCTGAGGGGCCACATCCTAGTGGGTACAGATGAGCATGGGTTTTAAAGAAGAGCAAGCATGGCCACCTGGAGCCATGGCTCCATTGCCTTCAGGACAGGGAGCAGTTTCAAAGGTAGCTTCCTATTACCTATAGGACTGCACAGGGATAAGTCACCAGATGAAATGGAGTCACCTCAAATGAGTGACTCTTGGCAGGTTTTAAAAACCCTCCTTGAAAAAAATGGGCTCTTTGAGAACCCTTCTACCTACCGCCTTCTGCTCACTGAGAATCTTGCCCTTCTCGTGGGCCTCCTCCTCATGTCTCTGCATCAGGTTCTCCAGGCTCTCCTTATCTGCCAAGTCTTTCTTTATCTGATTGTCCAACACCTACAGAAACGAGAGAAGACGCCAACATCACAGGTAGCCAAGCGGGGAGCTGAGGGAGACCAAACAGGGGCACTTGAGAAAAAAGGAGGAGAGGAGGGGGAAGCACAGAGAAGCAAGGGCCTCCAAACTCTAGAGCTAAGAGAAGGCCAAAATCAGGAGGTGTCTGTCTGTCAAACAGGATGAGATTAGGAACTCAAGGACCAACATCGTCGAATGGCGAGTCACAGACAGATTTGAACTAGGAACTTATGTGAAAGTCAGCAGCCAAACAGATCAGAGCAGGACATCCAAGAATGAGCGGGAGGAAAAGATCTTTCCAGTGATCTAGAAAATAAAGTTCCTATAACTTTCAAATATTACGACTTTTTCTCAGTCAATGCACCAGTAGCTTTCAAAACATTGCTTGTTCCTAATTGTACAGAATGAATTCTGGGTTCTCCTGGGATGTGTGTGGAGGAACAGGAAGTCTGACCAAGGCTGAGATTCAGAAAAGGCCGGGGACAAGAGGATGTTGCCCACCCATGAGGCAGGTGGACAGGCAATGGGTGGGAAAGACCACATGAAAGAATGCGGGGGAAATGCCGCTTTCCTCCGTTCTTCTTCTGATCCAGCTAGGGGGGAAGAAGTTATTGGGAACAGAAACTTTTCCCAGGGGAAGAGAAACCATGTATTCTCTGAACCAAGAACACCACTGTAAGCACCTACTATTCCCAAGAGGAAAAAAATAACAGTGATGGTGTCTGTCACCAAGCATCAGCTTGACCTAATGTTCTGCAGGGCACACCCAGCCCTGCCAGTTGCCAAAACAATAAGTGAAAAAGAAAGGAAGAAAGAAGACCTTATAAATTGCCCAAGCCTTTGACCACGACTCTATGTCTCTCATCACAGAGGATCCATTCTGCTTCCAAAAATGGCACCAACTGCATCAAGAAGGACAACAGGATACTGGGAATAAAGCTGAAAGAATTGGGGTCACGGACGGGATTGAAATGTGCCTTTCCCACAATGTCTATTGTGAAGGGGCCTGCATAGCTCATGGGGACATTGTCCCTAAAAACAGCCAGTCCACAGGGAAGGGGTCCACATGATAAAGGAAAGAACAGATTTCAAAGAGGGCTTTAAACCAGAACTGATAGATGAAAAAAAAAATAATAAATAGAATAGGAGTTGGTGGAGAGAAGCAAAAGGTGGAGAGCAGGGTCATGGGAGGAGGGAAGCAGCTCAATAGGATGATAGGCCGCCAACTCTCTTGGACGTCTGAGGGTGATGCTAAAATTATGAGCCAGAGCAGGGCAGAATCTAGGGTATGATCATAATTATTACTAAAATGGCCTTACATAAGCTAGAACAAGGCACAAAAAGCAGAAAAGGTTAAAAAGGAATGGTTTTGTACAGATTCCAGTAGGGCACACGGAAGAAAACAGATCTTCCCTTAACACTCCCTGGGATCTATAAAACAAAGCTCTTTCTCTCTAGAAGGTAGCAGAGATCATATAATAAGCTCCTTTTTCATGAGGAGCTAAGGCAACGAAAGACATGTGCAGGAAAAAATCTGTTCTAAGTAAGCCCTTGACTTTGGCAGTGATGGATACCAATGAGAGGTCTTGTGGACCAAAGAGACAAGCCCCTATAGTGAATGGGAAGCATCTCTCACCTAGACAGGACTCAACTGGCAGAAGGACAAGAAGATGTAGTGGTTTGGGAGATGAGCAAGGACTTTGTTTGAAATGAGGGACCAGTGAAGACACCTAAATCAACCCAAGACAAGCATGGCTTTTGGCAGGAATGACAGTTTAATCACTCAAATCACAGAAAGGGCTTTACAAAGGGTCATGGTCATCATACTAAGCTGCCTTGGACTACTGTATACAGTCTCATTATTTTCTGAAAACTAGTTTATTACAAAGATAAAAGCCTGGAAGCCAGTAAGAGTTCATATAAAATTTAAAATTCATTAAAGTAGGGCAGTTCACAGGAGAAAACTTCTTCTTCTTCTTCTTTTTTTTGGTACTGGGGATTAAACTCAGGGGCACTCCACCACAGAGACACATCCCCAGCCCATTTTTTTTGTATTTTACTTAGAGACAGGGTCTCACTGAGTTGCTTAGCACCCTCGCTTTTGCTAAGGCTGGCTTTGAACTTGTGATCCTCCTGCCTCAGCCTCCCGAGCTGCCCCCGGGGCCGCTGAAATTAGAGGCGTGTGCCACTGTGCCCGACGAGAACACTTTGAGGTCACTTCTGGGTTATTTCATACATATACATGTATATGTGTATGTATATATATACACACAAATACATGGACATATATACATATTTTTATTTGTTTGTTTGTTGTTGTTTTCTTCTTTCTGCAGTGCTGAGGATTGAATCCAGGGCTCAGGTCTGGTAGGTAAATGCTCTGCCTCTGAGCTACACCCCCAACCCTTTTTAATTTTATTTTGAGACAGCATCTTGTTAAGTTGCCCAGGCTGACTTTGAACTTGTGATCCCCCTGACTCAACCATCAAACCTAACTCCTACACTTCTTTTAATAAAAAATAACTGAAGTCAAGTCGGGAGTGAAAGAAGAAAGACGCCCAGGTGGTGCTGGTGGCAACGCTGTGTGAGCACATACTACATGTTAGTCTCATCCCCAAGAAAGGGCCACTCAACAGAGGATTCCAGCTCTGGAAGTCCATGACAAGACTGTCATAAAAGTTAACAGTCTCCTTCAACATCCCGACTGGGAAGGGGAAGAGATAATGCTGAGATATAAGGACCAACATCTGATTCTCAAGAACCCGACAGTGGATTAAAGGCCTGGGGAACACTGTAATGGAAACCCGCTGTGATTTTAAAATGCAACTGATAGGCTGACATGTTTCTGAAAATACAGTGGGACAAACGAACGGGGCCAGCCCTCCTGCAGAACATGATCTAGAATTATAGATAAAATACAGAAATGTTTTCCCAGAAGGATCTATAAGCTGGCAAGAGAATCAAGATGTCATAGACAAAAAAAAAAAAAAAAAATCTAAAGGAAAACAGAAACTGGGAGAGGTAAGAAAGATATAAAGCTGTTTTTAACCTGAGGCATTTGCTCAACCAAATGAACTTGAGCTTCAGTTCTGACAGCCTCAAACATCAAGAAGAGACAGAAATCAAAAGCCAAGAGTTACCCCTTATGGTGGGTGCACATTTTCATCCAAACCTTAAAAAATTCCCATTAATAATTTTCCAAGGAAAATGAACAGCATTCCAGGCACACAAAAGGAAACAGGCACTGTGAGGGAAGGGCAGGGATGAAAACAGCAGAGTGAAAGCAGACCTTTGAAGTACAGATCATCAAACAATGACACTTCATGCATATCAAGAAATAAAAGACTTTAAAAAAAAAAACGACTTGAAAATGAAAACATGGAATTTAAAAGTATTGTTTTAAACAATCTAGCAAACTTGGGAATGAACCAAACAGAAATTCTAAAAATGTACTATCTGGACATGATAGCACATGCCTGTAATCCCAGAGACTCAGGAGGCTGAGAAAGGAGGATCATAAGTTTGAGACCAGCCTGGGTAATTTAGAGAGACCCTGTCTCACAATAAAAATAAAAACGGCTAGGGTGTACTCAGTGATAAAGTGCTCATGGATTCAAATCCCAGTACCAAAGTGAAACAAAACAAAAAACTATTACTAAAATTAAAAACTCAGTAACAGGGCTGGGGATGTGGCTCAAGCGGTAATGCGCTTGCCTGGCATGCGTGGGGCGCTGGGCTCTATCCTCAGCACCACATAAAAATAAAATAAAGATGGTGTGTCCACTGAAAACTTAAAAAAAAAAAAAAAAAACCAACTCAGTAACAGATTAGACACTGCTAAGAAAGAATTAGTAAACTAAAAAACAAGTCAGAAGAACTTACCCAAATGTAGCACAAAGAGACAAACAAATGGAAAATAAGAGAAAGGACAGATTTGAGGTGATAAACACACACCTAATCAAATTCCCAAAAGGAAAGACAGAAGAGATAATAACCATCAAGTTCTTGGAATTGATCAAAAAAGACATTAACCTATTCAATACTCCAGTAAATCTCAAGCAGGACAAATGAAAAGAAATCCACATCTAGACACCTCACACTAAAACTTCAGAATTAAAAATGCAGCAAAATTTTAAAGAAAAACAATAGATTACTTTCAAAGAGAACAATGTAGACTGACAGATGACTTCATAATGACAATATTAAGAGCCCTAATTAATGGAATGTGTCTTCCAAGAGTGTTGTTACAAGAAGACAACAGCCAATGTACACTTTGACCCCATCAAAACCTCTTTAGAATAAGGATGAAAAAATAAGCACATGTTCAGACAAACACAGAAGATAGCTTGTCACCAGAAGTTCTGCACTAAAGCAAGTTCTCAAGGATATACTTTAAACAGAAGGGAAAGAAGCTGAGGTCTGAGATGCAGGAAGAAAATTAAAAGTAAGAAATGTGGTGCATGCATGGCTAAATCTAAATTATCATAAACTAGCAAGGCCCAGTAGTGCATGCCTATAATCCCAGTGGTTCGGGTGGCTGAGGCAGGAGGATCACAAGTTCAAAGCCAGCATCAGCAAAAGTGAGGCTCTAAGCAATTCAGTGAGACCCTGTCTCTAAATGAAATATAAAAAGGGCTGGGGTTATGGCTCAGTGGTGGAGTGCCTCTGAGTTCAATCCCTGGTACCAAAAAAAAAAAAAAAAAAAAAAAATCTAAATTATCATAAACTGAGTGGTAGCAGTCTTTAAAAAATGTTTTTAATGGAATTGAAATATATAATGGCCAAAAAAATTTTTTTGAACTTCAGACCCCAAAACTTCCCATCATGGAGTGAGTATAGCATTTACCCCAAACAGTCCTTTGGTTTATCAAGAAGTGGCCCTAAGTACCCAGGAAGAGAAGAAAGCCATATGGTCCTATAGAAGGAAGGCCAGAGAAGACCAGAAAATATCTTTACTTTAATTTTTTCCTCGTAGTGCTGTTCTTTCTGCTTCAGGTGTACTTCTAGGTGCTGGGCTGAGACTTGGGCCTCCCGGTGTTTCTCCTCCAGCTCCTGGACACGAAAGAAGAGATGGTCAGGAGTGCCAAAGGAAGGACACAGCCAATGTACCTTAGACACCCACAGGAAACAAGACTTTGGCACAGGTGCCACAGGTAATAGGTAGCTGCTTCTCCATTACTAGCCTAAGGCTCTCAGGAAGGAAACCACCACAGTGCCTTGGCCCTGGTTTTCCAAGTCCAAGTGTTCGCACCACATATGTATACACAGCTGTGAGACTGTGAGGCCTGGGATCAGAAATATGTCAGCATGACAGGTCACACAAAGGCAGCTGTTCAACTTTGCACGGAGAAATGAGGATTACAAGGCAACACTTGGAAGTTTGGTCAGCACAGAGCCCTTGATCACTGTCTTGAGCCTCAGGCCATTTTTGCTCTTATGGCAGCCTTAAATGAGAAAAGTAATTTTGATTTATTATGATGATCAACAACATTTTGTGTTTCGTTCATTAACAAAATTATTGCTCAAGAACCCTAGCTAAAAAGGAAAACTAATGTTACAATTCAAACACTTCGAGATCTGAATGATTATTTTAGCCAGCTGCTATGTGGTGAATGTGAAGATCAGGAGATGTGTATGTGACATAACATAGACACGAAACAATGCTCATGGGAACAAAGACAAACACAAAACACACTGGTAATAATGACAAAAAATACATGCATTCGTATTAAAGATGGGAAGAGAATCTGGAGTAATATAAATAACTTAAATTTGAGGTTTGCCGAGTCCTTTTATTGTTAAGCTTTCTGCTTTTAAATAAAATTGTAATTCATTTGAAAATTATAGCAACTCATTTGCCAATGTATTATAAACTGATCTTTTAAAGGTAGTATTCAATTCATTGAACCATTCTCTAAATGCACAGAGAGCTGCATCTAAGTTAATTCTTATGAATCTGGACCCATTAGTTAATTACTGATATCAAAAGTCATTACTCCAAGTTTTCATCTCCTCGCAGTATTATGAAATTTTTCTTTGAAGTGGAAGCAATTATGGGAATTTTGAAGAATGAGGAAATTATACAGGATATGTCCATAAAATGGGAGGAAAAAAGTACTTTGTGATTCACATGCACATAAAATGTTAGTGATTAAGCTTTTGAAATTTTAAAGTCTGCAAGCATGGGCTTTGTTTGGGGGCCATTGAAATGCTCAATCTTAAGACCAGGTGCACAAAATCTACTGCAATATAACAGATGTGATCTTGTAAAGTTGAACGTAAACAGGATTCTAATTAATAAAAACATTGTTAAGGGCTTTATGTGTACTCACTAAAGTATTGCCTGCAATGACTTCTCTGATTAAAGCAAAAGACTTTGCTGTAATAAGAGTCCCAATTATCTGTTTTGAAAGTTCTTATCAGAATAGCAAATATTTTAAAGCAAAATGACATTCTGGAGTCTGTTTCCAAGCATCACCATTACGTAACAGTATTAAGGACCACTCTTTGCCCATGTCCTAGATACTCTGCAGCCTCAGCACAGGGTTCTTGAGCAAAAGACACCTTCTGTTAAATGAAGTCACAACCACAAAGGTACTTGGGCAGGTGGCAAGAAACATTCGGACAAAGAAATCCACTTGTTTTTCCTTTCAGTTAGAAATCACTTGATAAGCATCTTTCCTTATTTCAGTCTTCATAACATGGCACAGAAAAGGAAATCAGAATCTAAAAATAGATCCAAAATCAGATACTGATACTGATGACTTTATGACCAAATTTCTGGTCTACATATGAATAGGAGTTTATAACACATAATCCAGGAGTGCAGGACTCTATACTGTTACATTTTAATTATCAAAAAACCTTTGGAGAAACAGAAATCAAAAATCTGGCTGTTTGGTGGTTTGGCATTTTTTGTTGTTGTTGTCATTTTTCAAACGGATCTTTTTCTATATGTTTGGATCGACCCTTTAGTCACGTTATACAAAGACTGTTGTTGTTCACTGCTATATTTCCAGCTCCTGGAACAGTGCCTGACACATAGTAGAAGCTCATTAAATATTTGTTGAATGAATGAATGAACACATCACCATTAAACAGAGAAACATTTTGTAACCACAAGAGAGTTAACCACTTTGTACCATACAAGAGATACTGGTGGTGGAATCTAATCTTATTCACGATAAAATTTCACATACTTGACGATAGCCAAGAGAAACTTAGATGATGGAACAAGAGGACAGAAAGGGTAGACTAACAGTCACATTCGTCTTTGTGTGCAGACATATAAATATATAGTATGTGTATATATATATATACATATATATATATATATACACACACACACACACATGAAGACTGGGTGTCAAGGGAAAACAACTCAACCAATCCCTCTTTTACCTGTTTGTTCAAGAACATCCATATATTCACTGGTATACACAAACGAGAAACAGTGTCAAGTGTCAGGGTGTTGGGGTTTGATGTTAAGTACTGTATTAGCCTAGAAGTTGGCCATTCTTTAGTTCGTATAGTTGCTGGTGCCTCATTTCCCAGAGGTGATGCGAAGAGAGAGAGATGACTTGGCCTGCCCTCCACCTCACCTTTCGTGGAGAGGAACCGCCCAATTACTTTGGAGCCTTGCCAAGGGGTAGGACAGGAGGGAGTTATGAAGGGATCCCAGGTCACCACTGAGTCTTTCAAACGTGATATCAAATTTCTGGTTTGGGGACTGAGATCCAAGGAGAGAGCCCTTCGAGGGCCTGCCTTCTTCCCTGGCAGGGACAAAACTTCAATGTAACTGCACCTTGAGCCACCTGGGCCTTCCTCCATCAGGTTAATTTGGCCATCAGAGCGTGAGACAGAATCAGGATAAGCAACCTTAAAAAAGACCTGCCATATCTAAGGAAATTGAAAAAAATAATAATAATAACCAACTGTAGCAGAAAAAGTGAGTGGGTGAAGATGGATCTATGACAAATACTACTCTGAGAAAAATAATTCTGTATGACTAATTTCTTCCCTCAAAGCAAGAACACAGGTTTCAGCCTTAAAGGTCTAAAACCCCAACAGCTTTTTAAACTGGCAATGCAAAGTTAATGGCCATACAAAGCTCTGCTAATAGAAGGATGTAAATCCTCCTATAAAAATATATCAAAAATAATAGATGCATGTTCGACTAAAATAAAAAATGCCAGGCAGTAGCAAACAGAGCAAAAAATAGTACTGACGGATCTATTACCAGTGCCGAAACGTCCGATATTAGGTCATTCATACTGTTCTGGGATGTGGTACACACTGAAACCACCTCTCTTAATTCACCAAGTTGGTGAAACCTCCCGTGTGATAGCATTTAATTCTCCTCCTTACCCCCTTCCCTTTGCAACCTCTGACCTGTTATCTTTGAACTTTCCAACTTTCATTCCTGCTCACCAGAATTTTATCAGCCATCTGCTGGATCTGTTGGGATTTTGTCTGGATGTCATCCTTCAGTCTGTTTTCTCTACGCTCCATGGTCTCTAGTCTCTTTACCTTGTTCTCCAGAGAATGGCGGCGTTCCTGTAGATCATGAATCAATCAGAGAGTTTTAATGGAGCAACCGCTACGGGCATATCACCTGCACCATGGGAAAGAGCCCTCAAGAAGCATACACTTGAATCAGGAAGAAAAGTCTCAGGCACCTGAAGCAACAGCGAGGAAAATAAGACTCTATGATTCAGGTGCTCAGCTGTGTAGATTACAAGAGTGCATTCATTCATTCAAATATTTACCAAGCACCTACTATCTGCAAAGTACCACACTAGGCCTCACGGGAAATACGAGAGGAAGAAGAGCAATCCCTGCCCTTGGAAAGAGAGAAGGCGTACACAAGTCACACCACACAGGCTGAGAGAGGGAAGACCCACAAAGCACACAGGGACAAGCACTGTAGGGGGGACAAGCAGGAAGGGGGACTTTTAACAGCAGAGTGATACAAGTGCGAGCTCTGAGGAGGGACGGTGTGGGGAGGTTTGGAATGGATGGGGGTGGGGGACAGGAAGGCGGATGGCGTTGCACACAAAGAAGGCCCGCTACCAGAAACATGGAGGTGGTTGAGAGCCAACTTAGGCCCCAAGGAAAGCCAGACTGACTACAGCACAGGATAGACAGGGGACCAAGCAGCTGAGAAGGTGAAAGGATAGCATTTGTGGGTTAAATGTGAAGAGCTTCCTGTACTAGCTCAGGGGTGCACCTAGGATACATGGGACCCCTGAAATAGTTGGGGTGGGGCAGGGGTCCCCAGGGGCCATGAATCTGTGCCATTGAGGTGGAAGAAGAAGATCAAGAAATCACTCCATTAGTTAGCTAAAAGGAAAAGGGTTCGGACCAGATGGCAACAGGAATGGCAAGAGGGGGTGAAGGGGAGGGAGGGAGCAACTCTTAAGGGACTGAGTGACTCATTGAATGGTAGGGTCCAAGGACTCAGAGAAGACATCAAGGTTTCAAGCCTAGTGTGACAGAACGATGGTGGCCCTGACTGGTAGGAGAAAACTAAAAAGGGTAACCAGCTTGTGGGGGGAAAGAGACTCGACTAAGTTCATTCTAAATTTAAGGCACTGTTCAGACATCCAGCTAGGATTTCAGGGGAGCAACGAGAAATAGAGCCAGGAAAGAGCCACAAAGAGCCACATACCAGCAGATTCCCACCCAGACTGTGACGGGAAATGCAAAGACCCAGCAGGAGAGAGAAACAACTACAGCACATGCATTCTGCGGGACAATCACCAAGGGCTGGGGAGGCAGAGACGAGCAAAGAAGTGTCACTTTTTACCCTACACTTATCTGTGCAGTTTTAAGTTTTGACAGTGAAAAGGCACTCCCGTATTTTCTGTGTGATTATATAAATGATTTCAAAACAACAACAACAACAACAACAAAGAATTCGAGGGAGAGAAGAGGCCCCAAAATGTGGATCTGAGAGTCGTCCGCACACGGGGAGCAGGGGAAGCCGTGAAGATCAATATGTTATTAACACTGTCGAGAAGACGGCAGGGCAAACAGGAAGGGGAAGGAAAACTCCAAGGTAGCCAGACAGGGGGCTGACACACTATGAATGCTCCAGATAGGCCAGGAGCTCGGAGGGAAGCGGGCAGACAGGAAAGCTCTGGTGGAGGCATCTTTCGCTTTGGAGCTGTGGAGACAGATCTCTTTCCTCTTGGGGAGCAGCTTTCCGGGCCTGTCAAGTTTCAAAGGGATCTTCAGAAGGGAAGCAGTTTGGTCAAACATAAGCAAGTGATGCTCTGCAGTTTCTTTCCCTGGGCACAGCCGAGGCCTGTCTTGCGGGCGCCTGAGGGCAGTCCACTGCGGGCTGGAGGCCCCTGCTCACCTCAGCTTCCACCAGCTTCTTTCTTATGCCTTCAGAAGAGTCTTCTCGGTTCTGCAGCTTCTCCAGCTCCCTCTCGGCTCGCTCCTTGGCCTGGCGGATGTTCTGCAGCAGCTCGGTGGCCTCTGTGCTGGCTTTTACCGCCTGCGAGGAAAGAAGGTGCAGGGCACAGAAGTCCAAATCCACTCAGTGAAAAAGATGGTGACATGCCCTAAGTGGTACTTTCAGGGAACACTGAGAGTACACTCTCTCCATCTCCCAAAACAGTAAAAGCATTCTTTCTATTCTGTATTCCATCTATGCTAAGGTGCTACTTTATTTTTAACATCCCTGAATTTGGAATGCATCCTACAATGAAGATTGATGCATTTTTCTTTCTTGTAATACATAAAATAATGGTGTACCTGATAATCATTTGTATCTTTAATTCAATGTAATGTCATGAATGCAAACAAAAAGGTCTAGATGGATTGACCTACCTAGCAATTAAAGTATTTACCTCTGATCATTAATTTCCTTCTTATTTTAATTATCTCATTTGCTAATTTTCCTATGGGAAATTTGCACTACTCTTACATGAAGAAAACAAGATAAAAGCTATAATTTAAATACTTTTCTTTAAATAAGTCCCTTTCAAAGGTTAGGCATAGTATTAATGATAATTCACAAAATCCATATTTACAAGGAAAAAAAATAAACCTCTTAAAGTTTATTCTGTATTTACTGATTTTTATTTGGGCCCTAAATACACTAGTGGTCTTATAGCACCATAGGAAAGGAAAGACCCAAATTCATGAGACTAACAACTTCACACGTATTTTGCTTTAAATCAAAATTTTAAAAAGTAGTGGGGCTGGGACTATAGCTCGGTGGTAGAGCACTTGCCTTACATGTGTAAGGTACTGGGTTCCATCCTCAGCATCACATAAAAATAAATAAATAAATAAAGATATTGTACCAGCTACAACTAAAAAAATTAAAAAAAAAAAAAAAAAAAAAAAAAAAAAAAAGGAGAAACTGCAAGAAAACGCCAACTCCGAGATACGCACTGTCCTGTAAGGGAGCCTCTAGCCCCATGTGGTCCCTGAGCACTTGAAATATGGCAGAAAATTCACTTTTTAAATTTTACTTTGAGTTTAATTTTAAGTTAAATGAAAAGGGGAATTGGTGTCTGGAGAGTATAGAGTTTTGATATAAGATGAAAAATTTCCAGAGATATCGCCCAACCACGTTGAATGTACTTAACTTTACTAGACCGTACACTGAGAAATGGTTATTTAATGTTATGTGGAATATTTTTAATCACAATAATAAAAAATAAATAAATATTGGCTCTATTAAACCAAGCCAGCCAACACCTACACAAACACTCTGACAGGAGAGGCATGCCCAGAACCAAATTCATTCCAGCCCTTGAGTTAAGCATCTAGTGATTGGACAAAGGCAAGGCTTGAAAACTGAAAAGTTCTCACCACAAATAAATAAATAAATATATGAAGTGACAGGTGTGTTAATTACCTTACTTCACAACTGAGGGAACAAATCAGAGCACCATGGTATACGTTATAAACAGAGGCAATTTTTATTTATCGAGTTATATCTTCATAAAGCTAAGGTAATAACAAGTCAATAAAAATTATTAAATAAAAATAGAAGCAGGGGATTAACAAAGATTTTGCAGGACACTATCTACAAACACTACCCCCCACCATCACCAACCAGGGGATGACTCCAGGGATCCCCCAACCATCCTCCGGGCAGCCATGCTTCTGATAGAACAGCCCAGGCTTCTCCCACAAATGTGCAAACCGGGGAGCCTGGCCCCCTGAGGCGCGAGAAGCCGCCTCCCGGGTGCTGTTGTAGTATAATTAGAACTTTTACTTGAGAGTCTCACACAGCTTGGTTTTTAAAAATAAACACTGCTGACACGTCTCAAAAGGAAAAAGTATATTCAGAACTCTGATATTTTCAGGTAATAGCTCCCTCCCCCTTCATTTTCCTCGGCTCTGAGTGACTAATTCTATTTCTTTCATCTTCAGTGCTCTGGGACGAGGCAAAGAAAAGTCTATGGAAATGGGGGGAAGTTCCTGAGAAATCACCCTGGGCTTACCTTTTCCAGCTTTTCTTGGAGCTCCCGGATTTTGAGCTGCTGCTCGGCATTGATCTATAATTGAAATCCCAGGAAATAAGGAAAAAGGTAAATCAGCATTAACATCTGCATTTAGTGCAGTTCCAGTCCCTGGAGGTTTTCGGGGGGGTCTTGGGGGTTTGTCTTCCAAGACCTGCTCAAGGCGAGGAGGAGCGGTGGCCTATCAGAGAAGTCTATGGATGTCGGGTGCAAACTTCCATGAGGACTTTTCCTCTAGGACAAGTAACACGTATGTAGCCAAAAGACTAGAAGTCGAAGAGTGCTCCCACGCAATGGGAACTCTCATTCATGTTTTATTAAGTGTCTGCGTTTATGTGTTACTGTGAGGAAGATTGACAAAAAAATGAAGTGTCCTTTATCCTTCTGAGAACCAGAGCTAAAGCTCGACATGGTCACCCGAGGCAGACCATCAAGAAAACCTGGAGGGGCTGGGAGCGCAGCTCAGGGGTTGGGCATGTGCTCGACTTGGGATTGCATCCCTGGCACCAAAAAATTAAAGAAAATAAAGTAAAATAAATGTAGAAGAGATTTCTCGAGTCTTTGAGAAAGTATTCTTAATCGATGACTCAATACTGACAGCAATATTTTAAAATCTACCCCACAGAGCAAAGCCAATCACAGAAAATATACCTTCTCAAGTTTGGAATATTCTCCTGCTTCAGGCTTCCCTTGATCCTTAGCCTGTAATTACAAAGATAAAACACACTGGGAAATCTTAACAACCTAAAAGTCTTATAGACAACACCACCAATTTTACTTTCTTGGTCTCTGAGACCAAAATAATAATAATAAAAATAATAATGTTATCTCCTATAAGAAAAACATCAGGAGTTTCCAAAAACATCCCATTTATTTCTCAAACCTATACTCACTAAGCTAGTGCTCCCTTGTGTCTTGCTAAGATCATCCATGACTGTGCCCAAAGAGCATCCTCCTGGGGGATGGCTGACTACCTTCATCAGTTTATGCTGACATTCTGTCGCTTTCCGCTTGAACTCTTCGGCGGCAAGCCGAGACTCTCTCAGCTCAGATTCGTACAGATCGCTCCGTCTTCTTGCTGAGACAAGATCCTCTTCCAACTGATTCATCATCAGCCTCATTTCTTCCACTTGAGCCTGGTACTCCTAAAGAGCAGGCAATGCAACAAAGGTGAACTCTGGAACTCCGGGAGGAAAAGACAGGCTACCGACCACGGAGGGAGAGGCACGTTGACAGAGAAGGACAGAGGACCGACCCACAAACAGAGAGAGGTGAGTGGACAGACAGACCCAGCAAGAGACAGAGTGGGCAAAGGGGAGGAGCACCAGGAAGAGGAGGGAGCAGATTAGATCTCTACACTGCCTTCCTGTGTATCATGCATCTCACATGCCGAAAATAGGATCCTCTGAGCAAATGACACCACACATTATGAGCTGCACCTTAAGGCAGAACTCGGGAGCGTGCAGAGGGCTGTCCTTTAGACGAAGATAAACTGCTTACGTGTAGTTCTCCTCCAAGGATAATCATTCCTATAGATTTGTCCTTTAGAAGTCATGTGCTCCTAACACAATTAGACATGGTACTAGTTTTAAAATTAACCTTTCAAACGGCACCAGAGGGTAATTGGAAGTCTCAGTGGAAAGCATCCGAGAAGGTGAAACTCATCATTGTCAGTTTCTCACCATTAATTTTTCTGGCCCCAAAATTGAAGGATGAGCTTAATATTGCTCCTGCAAAGCAAGTCACCCTGAAATCTGGAAGAATCACAAAACACTGGCTCTGGACAAAATAACTCGTGAGAAAAAGTCTCAGGAAAGAATTATCTCGTTCCCCAGAGCAAAAATTTTTCAAGTGATCCAAACAGCCCTGACCTTTTCAAAAATGAATTGCTAAAATCAAAACACAACATTTGAACGGAGATTTTTTTTTTAATTCCATGATGGGATTTACCAGATGAAATGGGCAATGGTTTTGAAAAATTCCGGATCAAGTATAAAGAAAGATATTCTTCATTAGAGAAGTCAAGGCTAAGTATAAGGATTATATCTGAATAAGCACTAATCAAATCCAAGGTGACTGGGGTGGGGAGGAGGTATAATATGAAAGGTACAAGGGATTAAACAAAAGACTGTCTTCGATGTTCATAAAACACAGTAATGCCTCCAAGACCTCTTCTCCTAGGAAATAACTGGTAAGGTATCAACTGAGCAGGGATTTTTTTTTAAGCCATTAAGTTTGCCATTTATGCTTTTTTAATAACAGGATATTAGAACACTTTTTGTCCCACTATAACAGGTGATCTCTTGATGTGCATGAAGGGGAGGTGATGTTTTTTACAAAGAGCGGTGGTTTCCATGTAAGCAGCTCTCCCGCTCCAAAGGTAGAGAGGAAAGGAAAATGTGAGCCCAAGGAAGGGTGTGGGTCTCACTTCACTCTCTCCCACCCAAAATACACTGTCACTCCAATACAGTTTAGGACGCTGGGCACGTGGACCCTGGGTGGGGCACACTGAGTATTGATGCTTCACAACCTGCGTACAATCATCAGAACTCATCAGAATTCACAACACAAGTGAAATGGTGTATATGCTTTGCTTGGGGTTTCTGGACCCTCCTCTGCCAGGGCCACATATGACTGTGATTTTCGTGACTTTTGACACTAGGCCTGCCCTGGCTTCTTCCCCCAAAAGAAAAAAAAATTACATGCATATATAAATGCACACACGTATATACACACATATGCATAAATGTTTTATAACTGCATTTATTTAAATATAAGAATGTCAATATTATCTATGTATTTGATATAAAAGTTCAATTCTTTTGGAAGGACTTAAAAAATAAGTATTTTACATGACCCTAAAAGTAAAGTGGTCCCTTGTCCCTGAGCCTGCTGTGCCTAATGGGAAAACCAGTCCTACCCACACATAAACCCCAACTATGAGGGCAGCAAAGGGCTGAGGAGTCTCAGGCATCTATAGTCCTCAAGCTCCCCTTTCTGTCTTGGATTTATGTGAGCGCCGAGGGAACGTAATTTTTGTGTTTTGTCAGGAGCAAGGATAGAACGTCTGTCCCACTGGGCCCCCGACATCTCTCCTTCCTGAGCTGTCAGCACCCAGGGGAAAGAAGGCAATATCCTTGTCGTCTATTGGACTCTTGGATCACCTGACCTGCTACAGGCAGCAAAAGGAACCTAACGCATTTGCTGATCTTCTGTTATTAGGCTGGAGACTTCAAGGAAATCCTATAAATCCAACAGCTAAACAAATCCCTATTTGGGGATAAAGCTGAGAGATGATCGGTCTGTTCCCAGGGTTGCTGGGTGATAGCTGTCAACTCTGAGTATGGGACATCTGTGGGCAAGAGCTGGGCAGGTCAGAGGAGGAACCAGGGACAACTTTGATGGCCCATCTAAAGTAACTCTTCTGAATGGAGCTTCAGAGTTTGGGGGAAGGAAGGAGCAGGCATGGTCCTATTCATCCAGATACCCCCAAAAAACAAAAGGCTTTGGTGTACCCACACCTCTATTTCCTTTCCTGAGGAGGAGATGGGTGAGGAAGAATCAGCAGTTGCTACAACAGTGCCTGAATCAAACTATCCCAAGTGACCTTAAGGTGTTTTCATTTAAAGTCGAATCCAAATACTCTATAAGGTGTAGCTAGGTAGAAGGAATATATATTTTTAAAAAACTAAACCGTTGTACAGAAAATTAGCTTTTTAAAAGAAGAACAGGGAATTAATCCCAAATCTGGGAGGAATCAATATGCTGAAAGACAAATACTGGAAGTTTGCTGTAAGCATTAAAAGCTTTTTCCTGGTTTGCAAATATCCTGCTCTCACAACACATATCACAAGTTATTTCAATGTGTCCTCCTTTCAGTGAGAAATAAAATCTGAAACCAAGAAGATTTCTTCCCCCAAATGGAACTTTTAGCAGTCATTAAATCTAAAACTCCACATGTATGCCAACTGTGATATGAATCATAAAAGACATTTCTTTGAACTCAATGACCGGCATAAACCTTTTCAAAATGTCCTGATAATTCTGTTTCTATGGAATTTATGGACCCCAGCTGCTCCCTCTGGTGGCCAAACACAGCTTTCATTTCCCCAGGACGTCTCCAAAAAGTAAAATTTCCAAACACATTGAACTAGTGAGAGAACAAGAATCCTACCTCCTGAAACTTTTAGGATGAAAAACTACATTGATAAAAGGGGCATGAGTCACCTGTCAAAGCAGAGTTCTCAGAGTGTGCGTGTTCCCTTCAACATCTCTAAGGTTAGTATTGTTCAGAGGAGCCTGGTGATCCAATTGCAGTTTCCTATGCACATTTATTTATAATGATTTTATCAAGCAGGGGGATATTAACCTATCACTTAAGATATCAAGGGGACAAACATAGTATGACAACAGGGCACCCCCCCAAAGCCACTCTTTTCTTTAAATGGATCAAGTCCTTTGCAGGAGCTTCTCGGGTTCATACCACCCAGATGGCCAAGTTTGTGCTACCCCGAGATGAAAATGCTCATTTCCATCAGTGTTCCCATTAGGTTTTCTGAAGTGAATGAGAGTTGCCTGGCAGCTGATAATTCAGCTCTCCAATTACTCATTGCCATCTATTCATTAAAGTTTCTATTTACAGTTTCTTCAAAAGACAGAAAAATCCATGCTAAAAAGGAAACAATGAGGCAATATAAAAAATGAGCCATCTAGAAAGAAAACCCTTTTAGAAAGGAGGAAAAAAATAAAGAGAGAGGGAGAGTGGGCTTTTTAAAGACATCGGTTCCCTTTTCTGAACACACAGGGGACGGTTTTCTGCTTTCGGATATGGTTATGTTCATCCTGACTTGGCCTGAATGGCTCAAAGTTTTCTTCTACGATATTTTTTTGCATAAGTAAAACTATGAATTATCCTGGCTCCTCTCAATGTGGGTCTGGAAGGCTATAAAAATATTTAATATTTTTGGAAACATTTAAAGCAATGGTTAGCAAATTTTCTCTACAAAAAGTCACAGAGTGAGCAGTTTCAGCTCCGCAGACCAAACAATCTCCGTGACGTTTCACCTCTGCCTCCACAGAGTGAACCGTAGCAGTGACAGACAGGTTAATGAATGAGCATGGCTGCGCTCCAGGAAAATCGTACTTACGGACACATAAATTTGGATATCATGAAATTTCCACGTCACAAATTATTATTATTTTTCTTTTGATTTTTTTCCAACAATCTAAAAACATAAAAACCATTCTTGGCTTATGAGCCATAGGAAAAAAATGGTGGGTCATATTTATCAGAGGCTGAAGTTTGCCTAACTTTGCTCTGAACCAACAACTTATTAAAAAGAATAGACATTATGGGATGAGACTTCAAAAAGAGTTGCACTACAAGCACAGTATGATTTATATAAACCATGGACAATCTCAAGTGACCTACCTACCTTCTTCTCCCCCTCCAACCCTGTTCTCTCTCCTCCCCCACTCTCACCCTCTCTATCTCTTAAACATGCCTGAACTTGGAGGACCCAGCCGGCCAAGTGGCTGCTCTGCTCCAGACAAGCTGTCGTACCTGCTCTTTGATTTCTTGGAGCTTCCGGCTCTGCTCTCTGATGTCATGGAGAAGCTGCAGTGCTTTGTCATCCTCCTGGGACACCTCCATCCGTGCTTGCTCCAAACTTCGCTTTAAGCTCTGCAGAAAGCAAAAATTTTAATAGGGAGGCTCCACGGATCCTGCTCTGGTTGAAAAGATTCATTAAGGGAGCCGCAAGCTGCTTCGCCGACACCAGCACAGTTTCAGGTGACAGACCAAAGTTGACAATTTCCAGTTGGTTGCCGATTCCAGTTTTTCATCCTGTAAAACCCCTTGGTTCAAGAAACATCTCAAGCTTGTGACCTTATGGATCCAGCCTAAAACTCTATCAACCCTGCCACCATTTACCTAATTCCATCTCCTGCACCATCTACCTAATTCTCACAGGTACTTACTTGTGTGTATAGGAGTAAAAACAGTAAGATCCCTCGGCCATTAAACCACCATCTAGTCTTTTCTGTTACATCAACTATTCAGGGACCCTCAGGTAGATATGCTTCTTTCAAAGCTGCAATTATTTCTTCTACCTAGTTGTTATTTGAGAGTTCAGTGGACTACCTCCCCTTCCTGGCTAATTTTTCTTGAACACCTATCATCCATAAGGTTCCCTCAATGCTTCAATGGCACTGAAATATGTATCTGAAATACACAGCTGAATAACTTCACCCACCACTGAAAGGCAGCCAAGTCTGGAATGGAAACATAGCAGTTATTCTTAATCAGCCACGTTCTATAGATTTCCTCTCCCTTGTGGGGAGAAAAAAAAAAAACTTTAAAAATGTGTGATTCAACTTCTTAAGACTGTTTTTAATTGGGCACATTAAAAAAACACCTGAATGAAAAATTTAACGAGACAATGGAGAAGACAGTCTACTCTTGTGAAGGAAAGAAAAAACAAAAGTCACATGGTAAATGACAGCTGTCACTACACTGTTTCTAGGGAATGGGAGATTGATTGGGGGCAGGTTGGAAATGTTTTCTTGTATACATTTGGGAGTTTGGTTCCCAAGGCTGATTGTTTCGGGCATGGTGTGGACCAGAGAGGTTGGGATGGGAGATGTTAGGACCCTCTGCAACTTGCTGCAGTGACGGCTGACTCCCATCTCCAGGCTCCGTGGTACCAGCAGCCTATCTCAACCTTCTGTGGGAAATGAGTGCAGCCTCCTTCCCCAGGGACCTCACACCTGGTTTGTGCTGCTCTGAAATCGCAGATCTAGTCTTGCACTCTCCCTGTCTCTACTCTCTGCCACTGGCTGTGATGTGCCTCATGAAGCTGTCATGAAACAGGATGAGACACACACAACAGGAAGTGCCGCCTCCAAGGGAAGGGGGCTTTGGGGAAGGCTCACACTGCATTCTGTGATGTAGGTGGCAAGGTCCTGCTCCAGGAGGGATCTCTGAGTCTCAGAGGCCTTCAGCTCCACCTCCTTCTGACTAAGCACAGCCTCCACCTCTGACACTCTCCGATGTAACCGGGTCATTTCCTGCTCCATCTGAAACAGACACATCGACAGGTTAAAAGGGCCCCTGGAGGTCCTTCGGAGCAATCAAATCCCAAGCAGCCTCCGAAACCACCTGGTGGTCTGGGCTACTGCTAAATCGCCAAAAGTTGGGGTTGGAAATACCATTGTTTCTTCGCCCGGGAGCACACAGTTCTTCGCAAGGACAGTCACCAAACGCTAAGTCACTCCTCTCATCCAAGTCCTGCTTCACACTTGGTCACTTCTCTAACCCCGTTAGCAAGGAAGCCACCATCATCATTTTTCACCTGTTTGCTTTTTGCTTTTGTTTTTTGTTTGGTTTTTGCAGATGTCACTTTAAAATTTATCCCAAATCCATCTTGATCCCCCCCATCTCCTTGCAAAGATCTAGAGGGCAAATCCAGGACAGGGCAAGGAGCTATGTGTGTGCGTCTGCACTCTCAGGAGTCCCAGGCAAGCAGTGGCCTTTATTAGTTTCCAGAGAGTTGTCTCTGGGCAGGAGCAGTGAGTGTTAACAGACGTGGAGCATAATCAACACAGTGGCCGCAGTGACAGAAGCAGGAGTTTTTAAGGACTAGGAAGAGAGACTTCTCATCACTCAAAGCAGATGGGATGCATCTCAGCCACAGGTGAGGACCCCCGCCACCTGCCGGAAGGAGCAGACTTCGGGCTGGGTCATGCTGAGAAGCGGGCCGTTTTAAATCCAGGGCCTCCTCTGGTTAAGATTTAAAGGATTGACGGCAACGTCAAGGCCCGAATTCATCTCCCTCTGAGCTGCTGGAGGCGCGACTTCAGCGAGGGAGGGACGGCCTCGCTCTCTATGGATCAGGCGGCTCAGTGCCAGCAGCGGCCCCAGGCGGGTCCCTTGGCATATATTGACGGGAGGATCCTGGAGCAAGGAGGGAGGCCGACTGCAGAGATAAATACCTTGTGACACTTGTCCTGAGAGTCTTGCAGCTCTTTGCTTTTGATGAGAAGTTTCTTTTCCATGGAGCTAGTCTTGGCAGGGGAGTCCAGACCCGACACAACAGACCTGGACAGAAGAAAAACAGAGTCAAGGAGGCCCGCAGGGGAGCCTGAGGCACGAGGCAGAGACGAGGGACTTTTCAGTGTTCTGGAGCCACCAGCAAAGCTGGCTCAAGTGGCTTCTCATGACATCAAGGCCGTGAGGCAGAGGGGTGGAAGTGGGGGAGGACTCTGATGCAGGTAGCCCTGTGTGAACCGAGGCACCATGGACCTGAGGCAGGGACTCGGCCTCTCTGAGCTCAGTCTGCACATCCGGCGGGTGGTGTGATCAGAGGAACGAGCCCACAGGTGAGTGCACACGGGAAATGCCTAGCATCGTGCCTGGTGTACTTCCTCCACTCATACACTCTGTTTCAGTAACCTTCTGAGACAGTGATCGAGACACAGGGGTCCCTGCCCTCTGGGAGCTGACGTTCTGAGAACGTCAGGTAGATTCATAAACAAAAAGGATAACTTTGACAAAAGGAAGAAATGGAGTGGGGCTGGGGACCTGTTTTAAGCCAGGGAGATCAGGGAGGGCTTTTCAGAGGAGAAGACATTTGACCTGAGACCTAAAGGATAAGAAGGTGCTGGCCATACAAAGTTCTGGAAGGAAACAAGCTCCAGGGAGAGGGTGCAAAGGCCCTGCGGCAGAAAGGAGCTGACACAGCAAGTGCACGATGAATGTTGTAAGTCACTACACTGATCAAGGTGTCACCCCTTGCCCCAGCCCAACCCAGCCAGTTTGGTTTTGTTTCATTTTATAAAAACAGCTAATGCTTATGATGACGTGGCCAAATAATGCCCACTTTCCCTTCCTAATCCCCAGAAGCTATGAATATGTTAGCACATGTGGTAAAAGGTGCACATTGGTTAAGTTAAGGGTCTTGAATTGGGGTGCTATCCTGGAATACTGAAGTGGGTCCAATGTCATCACAAAGGTCCTCACTAATGGAAGCAGAGAAGGGCAGGAGACGTGACAGTGGTGGCAAGGGTCAGAGACTTGAAGACACTACACTGCAGGTAGCCGCTAGAAGCTGGAAAAGGCAAGGAGACAGATTCTGCCCTAGAACCTCTAGGGAGTAGACAGCCCTGTCTAGACTGATCTCAGCCCAGTAAAACCCATTTACGACTTCTGACCCCCAGAACTTGTAAGATGATAAACTTGTGTTGTGTAAAAGTCACTATGTTGGTAATGATTTGTTACAGCAACAACACAAAACTCATACTCTTATTGAGCCCTGGCCCACACCTGGTTCTATTCCAATGTTAGCCATGTTTTAACTCTTTACTCCTCACAACAAGCCTATAAAGTAGATATAATTTATTATCCTCATTTTCTGATAAGGAAATTGAGGCCTAGGGAGGTTGAGTAACCTGCCAGTTGACAAATGGCTTCTGTTGCTCTCAATAGGGAGCTGGGGGAAAGAGCTGGCTTTATGCACCCAATATAACTCTCTGGAAAACATCACAAAAATAATGTAACAGGCAGTAGACTAGGATGCTCTCCCCATAGAAAGGACAAACTTAACCCCACACAGTGCTCATCCTGAGAAGCAGTTGACTAACCCCAGAGGAGACCCAAGTTGTCATTCAGGGCAGCCTCCCTCAGTGGTTGGTGCCTGGGTACAAACCTGGCATAGGTGGAGGGCAGGCCCAGGTGATAGCGAGCAAAGCCTTTCACACATGGAGGGACATGACAGACCCCACCCCTTCCGCACAGTCTGTCTTTGTCACCTTGCTCACAGGATTGTAGGACCCGGTTATCAATGACTCCTTGGGTCTTCCTGTCAGACAAGTTCTGCTTTCTGCTGCCCCAAATGACTTCCCTGCCTAAAAGAGGTCAGTTCCCTGCAGCAATGCAAAACACCTCTCTGCCCAATGACAAGGGCTGGCATGATCTGTGCTGGCTGGCTATCCCCCAGGGACAGTTCTGCACACTCACACCATGGAGCAGCCAAGAGCGTCAACACCCTAAGTCCCACTGCTCTGTTCAAAATCTGACCCCAGCGCTCAAGAGCTATGGGCCTTTCCGAGCCTCAGTTTCCTCATCTCTCAAATGGAGACAATTCTCACCCTCCTTCAGAGTGCCTGGGACGGTTCAGTGGATGGTTCACACACGGCCCTCAACACGGCACCAGGCACCTCGAGAGGGTTCAGTAAATGTCAAGCGTTACGATTATTGTTTTGTTTTTATTATTACTCCACGCAACTCTGTAAACAGCACGTGCCTCGCGAGCCTAAAACAGTTGCTTGAAATGGTAACACAGGGGGCTGAACGTGCTCTGTGCCATTATTCACATTAAAACAAGTGGCGATTATTCACAGAAATAGGCAACAGGGAATGAAATCCAGAAATAAATCTTTTTAAAGATCTCATGTTGGGCTAGAAATTTTAACACCTCTCAACAGCCTGTTTTCTAGCCAACACACACACACACACACACACACACACACACACACACACACACACGCACACGCACATGCACACACAATTTCTCTTCGTTTTCATATGAGATGCAATGCTCTGCTGGCCTGGCCTTGAGTTTCCTCCACTATTTCCTTTATTCTTAGTGTGTGGGGCAGGGAACATGATGGACACCACCCAAGTGGGAGGAGTGATCCCTGGTCCTTCCGTCATCAAGGGTCACCCACGTGTCACTAAGTCACAGACATGACATGCGTCAAGGTGACAACATGGGCCACAGCTCTTGGTGCCTCAGCACAAAATGGGCCCCCTTTAAAGAATAATTCCATGGGCCCGTGATGGGGGATGGGCGTGGGCCACAAAACTTAATGACACGTGGAGGGCAGGGCAGGCCCGGCCGGCCATACTGGATGTTTACAGGGCCCTGCTCTGTGTACAAACAGACTGCTTATTCACAAAAAAGAAAAAGAAAGTATCTCTAGGTCATTCATTAACGGGGCCCCGAGCGGGGGAGATGTGCAGCCAGCACTCGCTGGGGACAGTGCGACAGCTCTCCTCATCACCGAGGTCCAACTCCGCAGTCTGCTATTTTGATGCTTGACAAATGCTCACTGTTTAGAAGTTCTAAGTACAGCAATTAAGAGCTCTTCAAAATAAATACGCTAAAGAAATCATTTTTCTTAGAATAAATAAAAAAATCACATCTAAAAAAAACTCTGGTTAAAAAAAAATGCTGTGACTAAACCCAGCGTAGAGCAATAGTCACATAAATAATAACGGGATTGGAGGGTGAGGCTGGAGGGTGAAGGGGAAAGGTCAACACGGCCTCCTCTAACTTCCCTGGTCCCCAGCCCCACTGCACGTTTGCACCAAACACTGATGTGCAGGGCCCACCCAGTGCGAGTACAGCTGAAACCCACGGGCTGGGAGGGCAGCCTGGGCACCACCATTTTTATAAAGCTCCTAATTGACTCTAATGCACAATCAGGATTGAGGACCATCGTGCTCATCAGAAGAAAGTGCTTGTGATTTAGGATCCAAGCATTCAAAACTCATAACTCTCCCCAGCATTTGGTTCCACGTGGCATTCGGGTTGGCCATTCAGTATCGGGGCCTTGTATTCATTATTTGAGTGTGAGAACCCCATTTAACATTCAGCATGGCGGGCTATGAATTTCATTCAAGACAAAGTTCAGGCATGAGACAATGAATCTCATTGACTATTCTAAAATATACCATCTCCATGAACTTCTAGAAAAGAAAATATTAGACAGGTACAGCTCACTTAGAATATTTACTTTCTATTTATTTTTCTTATAGACATGAAAATCAGTTCCTAGCACCAATGGCAAGCTCTCAATAGAGAGTTCTGAAGGAAAGAGATCCACACACTGCCAATAGACATTTTGAAATACTATCATAATTCATTTTTATAAGATTTTCATTAGCCATCCTTCTGACTTTCAAAGCAATATCAAATCATTGCTGATAAATGTATTATTCTAGAATTGAGTGTAATGTAAATCACTGCTCAAGAGCTTCCATCAATGCTGGCCTCAGAGCCACCAAACTATCACCAAACATAGCTTCTTGTTCTTCAAGCAGTAACTTGCTGGTCTTTGAAATCTTCCAAAAATGTACCACTTCATCAAGCACAATATTATTTAAAGGCTGACACCACTACTGCTTTAAGGAGTCTGCAGAGACTCCTGCAGCTAGTCAGAACTCTGAGGCTCTGAGCAATGTGGTACTGAACTACAGCTATTCATCTAGACATGAAGTTCCATTGACCCTGGAATGAGACAGAGTCTACCTGCTAGCTGGAGAGTCTTCCAAGAAGTGGCCTTTGTTCTCAAAATTCTTAAATGTCAACACATTTAAGAATGAATGTGAGCGGGGGAGGGCGAGAACACAGGATCTAGGAGGCCACAACCCTGAGCCTCAGGAGCAGCACCTGCAGTCCAGCGCTTCCCAGCCAGAGCCATTGCGCCCCCCCAGTGGATGTCTGGCAGTGTCTAGAGACTTTATTTTCATGACTGGAGTGGGAATGCTATCAACACCTAGAGAAATACTATCATAATTCATTTTTATAAGATTTTCATTAGCCATCCTGCTCAACAACCTACCTGCCCAGGAGAGTCCCCACCACAAGATTCATCCAGCTCAAAAGGTCAAGAGCACCAAGCTGAGAAACCCTGCTGTAGAGGGTATAAGGTAAAGGGAGTGACAATCCAGGAGAGAGACCTCTTGCCATAGCCCACATCATGAGGACTGGTGCCCGATTACGAAGCCCTCGCTATGTGCCGGGCACTATGCTCACCCTCCTCAGATTGTCCCCTGGATCTTCGGGAATCCTATGACCTGGTATCATCATCCGCATGGTCCCAGGGAGAGGAAGAGCTGATGTGGCAGCTTCTCCGCCTCCGTCACATGACGATGATGATGGGTGGGCAGGTTCAGGGCAGCAGAGCTGGGGGTTCAGAGGGGAGGGCTCTGAAATCAACACTCATGAGTTCAATCTTAACTCTGTCACTGCTGGCTAGACAGCACCAAGAAAAGTGCCACAGACGCTCAGAGGGGCAAGGGCGCGGAGGAAAGGGAGAATGGGTCACCGAGAGAAGGTGACCTCTAGCTGTGACAGGCTAAGCCTGAGCCCAGGACAAACTGGGGACCCAGGAACATTGATAAGCCAGGTCAGTCTACTGCCACCCCCGGAAACAGCTCAACCCACACAAGAGCTGCTCTCCCTCCATCGCCTGGAGGCTCACGGGGGTAATTAAATGGGAAACAGGATGAATATTAGAACCAGACCAGTTCGTGCTCCGGGCTCGAAGAGATGCAATACAATGAGGCTGCTAATAAAAGAACATGCAGCCTGCCCACACATTGCTTTCCTACTCCTCCTGGTCACATCTCGGATACACAGCCAGTTGTCCCCATGGAGAGAAACGGCACTTCTGAGCAGCGGGTGCATGCAGCCACCCACCCACACACAGCAGTGCTGTCTCTTCCAGCACAAAGCCAAGTTTGGGTTTTCCTTTTTTTCCAGCTTCTATTTTCTAGAAAAATTTACTCTGAAATCAACTTCTCTTCCTGATATACACATCTGCTTTATAATTATAGAGGCGCAGAGAGTATTGAGAGAGGCAGTGGCACACGACATGGGGAGGGGTTGGTTGGCAGCTGCCAGTGCGACACAGAGGACGTGTCTTCTTAACATGTATTAGACATGACCTAGAAACTGCTTCACATGGAACCTCAACATCGAAGTGAAAATGATTAAATGTGGTTTTCTCAATGATGGGCCTATAAATAATCCCACATCACCAGAAAGAATCCCTGAATAAAGCTCTTCACAGAATACTTCATATCAAAAGAGAATACAACGTGTCTTGTGTGAGTACTCACTGATCTCTGCTGTAATGATTAGGACCACGAGTGAGTATCAAGCCATCCACCGCTTCCCTGAGGAAGAGGACCGGATGCCTGCAAAATATGCTGCCAGATCCCATGTCACAAGTCACAGACATTCCTGAGATAGCCAAGGGCAGATGCTCCATGCTACAGTAAGAGTAATCAAAATTAGCTCAGCGGTGGGCCTCACCTTCATTGTGGTCAATGGCACTAAAAACTCATATATCCAAAAGATGTAATGTGGTAGAAAAAAAAAAAAAAAAAACATCAGGATTCTGTTCCCCCCAAATATAGGGGCTTTTAAGATGCTGCATCCTGAAATTTGTGAACTAACTTTAAAAACGCATTTTAAAAGACACAGTGGTATCTGTCATGAACACTTGGAAATATCGAAAACACTGCTCTCGCAAAGAGCTGCAGAGCCTGTCTAGCTCTGGGGACACACACACACCCCACATATATATATACACACACACACACACCACATACACACACACCACATACATACACACACACACACCCCACATACATACACACACACACCCCACATACATACACACACACCCCACATACACACACACCCCCCCCCACACACACACACACTGATACACTCTACCAGCAGTGGTCTCCAGATAAATTAGAGCATTTGTTTTTAAATAATTAATATCTAGCTCAAAAATCAATTATTAAAAACTATACTGTTAATAAAAGTATAGCTTCCTTGTGAGATTTTTAACACATTTCCCACCTCTAAGCCAGTGCCTAGCTCTGCAGGCTAATTCAATGACACCTTTCCATCTCTTGCCTGAATGAGTACAACAACCTAACTTACCTCCTGAATCTCAACTCTCTATTGCTCAACAATGGTCAGAGGGACCTTTGTAAATGAGGGACAGATACTCCAAATCACTTCTCAAAATCCTACAAAGCTTTCCTACTCAGGGTATGCAGAGCCACATTCAGGTTCGGCCAATCCCAACCCAACCATGCTTCCCATAATCCAGCTGCCCCAGTAGGCTTCTGTTCACTGGGACCCACAGGCTAGCCCAGCCTGGGGGTCTCTGCCCTTTTACTCTCTGCTTGGAATACTCTTCCCATTTCTTTGGCAACCAGCTCCTTGTTATCATTCTGGCTGGACACACTGTGCAGCAGGAATGCTTCACTGCTGCATCCCCCTTCCAAAGTGCTTGGCACACAGTAGGCTCTCAAATCTTTATTGAGTGGATGAACGAACACATGAATAAACGTCCATCTGTCCCAGCAGAAAGCAAGCTCCATGAAGATCCTGCGTTCACTGCCATGCCTCAGGCTCCAGCACAGAAGGCCTTCCTGAGTGGACCACTAAGTGCTGGTTTCAGGAAGTTGAGTCACCACCCACAGGGACACAGGGAGCACTATGAGGCGACTTGTAAGTCCATGCTGAGCACCTGCTCTGAGCATCGAAAGTGACCATCCCCACTCAGTCCCCATCCCGGTTCTGATTTCTTCAGAGCCCGGCCTCCATCTGAAACCGTCTCACATGTATACTGACCGCCCTGAGAACGCTGGCCCGCGAGGGCAGGGAACTGGCTGTCTGGCTCACAGCTGGGCCACAGCTTAGAACAGCGAACCTGAGGAGTGAAGGAATGAATGAACAGACGAAGGGCGAGCCAGCACTTCTGTGTCCCTGGAGGCCGCAGTTTAAAGGCCACAGTGGATCAAAGGAATCCAAAATGAGAAGGACAGGGCACGGACGCTGGCACCAAAGACCCTTCTGGCCTCCACATCAGAGATGACCTACATTGGTTCTGAGACGGCAATGTCACAGTGACGCGCACACTCTCCATTCAGGGGACACTCAAACTCACTAAAGGGGGTGGGAGCACATGACATCCACGCTGGGCACAGAACACAGTTTCCACTGGAACCGGATTGTGCCGGAACCTCGGGAGTGTTTCATGGAATACGCAGATTTAACCAACACATCATCGACTCCATTCAGAGTGAAAAGTTGGATGGAGATATTAGGACATCTGTCAGGCACCCCACGTGGAGCTGGAGTCTCTCAATGGGCAGAAACCAGTGAGATGTCTTTATTGAGTGGAAGCAAAGGGAAAAGGAGAGTCGACAGCACCCCAGCCCCAGCCCCACCCCTAAATAACAATAACTACCATGAAATGAACACCCGTCCCTAACGAGGGCTCCATGCAGCTCCCCAGGAAACCTACCAGAGAGGTTCTATTACACCTCCCACTTTAGAGGTGAGAGAGCTGTGGCTGCAAGAAGTGAAATGCCCTGTTCACACAACTAGGAAGAGGTGGAGCCCAGATCTGAACCCAAGTCTCTCCAATTCCAAAGCCTGGACTTTCAATGGTATGCTATAGTTTGCTCCTAAAAATAAAGCTTTCATCAGCTGTAAAGCTAAAAGTTGGAAAAATTGGCCACCCTCTGCTATATGCAAGCCCTGTGAGCTTCCAGAAGTAACCCAAGCTTCGTGATCACCAGCTTTCTTATCTGTAAAATGACGAGTGTTTCCGGGACTAAATGAGAATGCTTACTAAGCACTTAGAATGGGGCCTGGTACACAGTGAACTCTTGGGAAAGCCACGCTTTCACCTTGATTATCAGACAAGTGCATAATCTTGTGTGACCTAGCAAAGTCATGGTTGGTAGAGGCAGGGTTGGGGGACAGAGATCTGGAGGCAACTAGATACAAGGCTAAGTCTCAGATTGGTTATTACTTGCGAAACTTCAGGAAAGTAAGCTAAGCTCCCAAGCCTCGGTGTTCTCATCTGTAAAACAGGGATGATATTAGCCACTTCACAGAGCTATGGTGAGATCAGGAGGACTGAGTGAGATAATGCATGTAAAACCCCCAGAATAAATAGCTCTGGATACAAGGGAGGTGCCTCCAAAAAGAGGCTTTCATTAGCAGGTATATGAATTGTGCAGAAGGATTTGGCATCATCCCTGGCCACATTAGTCTAATTCAATTCAATAAATGTTACACCTGCCCTGTCTCAGGCAAAAGAAGAAAGACCTGGTTCTGCTTCAGTGAGCCTGGGGTAGTTTGGCCAGACCCAGAGAACCAGGAGGAGGTTCAACTGAAGAGGCAGGCTAGGGTCCTGGCATACCAGGCTTGAATGTCAAGTTCAGGAGAGGCCATTAATTCTATGCATACTGGAATGCTGTTGAAGGTCTCAGCAGGCAAATGACATCATCCAACCTATGCTTTGGAAGAATTCCACCCTCTGGAGAATGGAGTACAGCCAGGAAAGCCTGAGGCAGAGCAATCAGTTAGGAGGCAACTGCAACAGTCCAAGCAAAAGTCCATTAAGGGTGACAGTGAGGACAGAACAGTGCGCACAGACGAGGTACAACGTGGAGGACTTGGCAACTGATGATAGGCAGAAAGAGTTAGAGATGACTCCATTTTCTTGCCTAGAAGGGTAGGGAAGTGGGGGGCGGTTCTGAAATAAAATTAGGAAGAAGGCCAAGGGGGAAGTGGGAGTTAAACTCAAGGAATGGAATGAGATCACCAAGAACAAACTAGAAAGAGAACTGAGGATGGAACTTCAGGTGATGGGTATTCATTTTAAGGGCCTGAAACAAAGATGGTGGCCACAGAATTGGAGGGGAAACCCAGTATCCAGAATGCAGATGAGACAGAGCAGAAAGCCATCCAGAAAAAATAATTAATAGTGTCACACAATGAGATAGACACCACTGGATTTGGGGGCTGAGTGTCACCAGCGGCTTCTGATAAGTCATTTCAGTAGAGGGATGGAAGAAGAGGAATGGAATAGAGACCATTCTTTCAGGACGTTTGTCAGAGAGGAGAGGAGATGACAGGCGAGTAAAGGGAACCGAGAGGAATCCACTTCAGCACAGAGGAGTTGCCAAACTGGCGCGGAGCTCGAGAACATGTAGCACCATTTAGTCAATGACTGCCTTCGAACGGGATCCGAGGCAACCATGCAAATTAGCAAGTGTAGGCCAGCATAAAACACACTTGACAGATCTTCTGAGCCTAATCTTTAGAACTGGGATGGGACTGTTGGATCTGATTTCCTAAAGGTATCTTTAAGACAAGTGAGAAGGCGGCAGAGTGGTCCTGCCAGGGCTGCAAGGCAGCACGCACAGTCTAAATAGAGAACAGAATAAGGCAAACAGCAGAACAGGATGTGCTTGACTAGGAGAGAGAAGAAGTTGAAGGAGAAGAGGAAAATCAACACAACTCGCCCAGGCAAGCGTCAGACATGCAGTCCAGACAACAGTGGGACAGAAAAAGCACAGGGCACTTGAGGGCAGCCACCCTGAGCAAAGACTCATTATGGTTTCTTAACTTATTTGGATAATACAGCAGATACATGCCTTCAGGTACCAGAGAAGACACTGTCATTGTTGCTGACTATTTAAAAAAATCAAATCACAGATGAAACTCTTTGCAATAGGGATCTGGGCAGCAAGCACAATGTCAAAGAGCCTTTGGCTGCATGTGGAAGGAAAACAATCATTAAAGAGATGATCCTCCAACTCCCAAGTATTTCAATAAAAAGGGAGTGGTTGGAGAATTGCGGCCCTCTTCCGCCAGAATGAGTTATCTCAGGCAGATGGGAGGCACCTGGAAGGATAAAACAAACATTTGAGGAGACATGATCCGAGAGCCATCACGAAACTGAGATTTGCTCCCACAAAAGTGACTTGGATCAGCTCATCAAAGGCTTGCTGCGCAGTTATGGACGATCAGCTTGAAGCCTGGTAAGAATCAAGTCAAGGCGGTTTGCTGTCCTCGTTGAGCCTGCACTCCAGCAAGCAAGAACTCTCAGGGAGAGCGGGCACAGCACGTGTCGTGCGCATGCGTGCACACATACCAGGTGAGAGTCTCTAGAGGAGAAGAGGAAGAAATAGAGAAATCCAACAGCTCTACAGTCCACCTACTCAACAAACCCACAGAAATGGAAAACAAAGCCCAGCATTCAGACCTGCCTGGCAGCTCCCCTGATCTCACGATCTCCCTGGCCCAAATGCATGGCTCTTCATTCCAACAATGGCCTCCACTTCTGACAAGCATGTGACCCTGAGCATCCTACACAAAGTTCCTGATTTTTCCTGCCTGTGGCATTTATACGTGGCAGTGGAGCACAGAGGCTATGAGACTCTGGAGCCACACTGCCCGGGCTCAAATCCTGACTGAGCTACCAAAAGCCGCAAGATCTTGGGCAAGCTGCTGGGTCTTCATGCCTCAGTTTCCTCACATGCAGGACGAGAGTGATGCGTCCACATTCCTCTTGAGACTGTTGTGGAGTTTAAATGAGTTAATCTGTGCAAAGAGCTCAGAGCAGGGCCTAGTGAAGAGTCGGTACCCTGTAAGCTGTTGTTATCACTCTGACCACCTGAAATTCTCTCTGCCTTCCTCTCTACTGATCCAAATCTGTGGCCTTTTAAAGAGCCAACCCAAATATCTCCCTTCCATTAGCACACTTGTAAGCCTGGTGCCAGCACATGTGTTTACTGAGGGCCTATCCTGTCCTGAGCTCCAGGAAGACCAGAATAAATAAGCCCAGCCGAGCCCTGGAAATCCCAATCTTCACAGGGAAACGAACAGACATTCCAAGAAGGATCATCATTGTCAGTTAGCAAGAACTGTGAGTTGGCAGTACCCATTAAGTGCCCCCTGTTACATTTTGCCTTACTCTCCTGACTTGCCTTAAGCGGGTAATGTCCAATTTGTACCACGCTGTTCTGCAGCAAAGATGTGTGCTTTGTGTTCTCTGAATAGTTTCAACAAATCTGCTTTGACAGAGAACACCAGAATGGGGAGGGACCCATTCTGGGACTGGATCTTGTAATTCTGTCCCCCACAGTCTACTCTTCTCCAATGGCCACCTTTTGCCAGTGAGGATTTGGCAACTACAGGTTAATCTTGCCCTTGGTCAAGGTGGTTAAGCACTTCCAGGAGAAAATTCCTAAGAGCTGGGAAGCTGGGTTTGGGTCTGATGTGACTTTAGACTACCTAATATTTGCCAAGTCCTTTCCAAATCCTCTTGGCAGAAAGATAGATACAAACATAGACTGGTGTACTCGTAAAAACAAAAATAACGACAATGAATATTTATTGAGGCTTTCTCGTGCACTGGATATTAGAGCAAGGGCTTTGGGTGTTTCATCCAATCCTCCTACCTTCCTACAGAGAGGCACCACTGCTACCCCACTACACAGTTGAGGTACCTAACTTACAAAGAAGCCCCAGCAGAGCAAGAGGAGGCATCAAAACTGGCTTTCTGGAAACTTGGAAAGGTGGGGTGGTGGTGACTCTTCATTCCTCCACCGTGGCTGCATAGCTGGTCCCATCACTACACTCAGATCCACCCAGAAGCAAAGAGCCTGCGGGCAAAAGGAAGAGAACGCCCCCTTCCTAAAGCAGGGCCCCCAGACACTATGAGCCCACAAACCCAGTGTCACCAAGATCCCAGTGCTCCTGCAAGATTGCCAACTTCTCCAAACACAGAAAACCAGCATGTGTGGAACACACCAGAACCAACTGGTTTTTACCTTGTAGGTCCCCACCTTCTGAAGGCCTGCAGAAATGCACTGTGTGCCAGCAAGAGTTCAAATGAGGCAGTGCCTCAACCTAAGGGGAAGGAGGAAGGACGCAGAGAAATGTGCCCCATGCTGACGGAGAGGCAAGAATGCTGGGGTCCATTTATTTTTAAACCTTGAACACACTGAGATATCTGTCACTACTCTACTATTGTAAAGTTCAAGCAAACAGTTCAAGGAACAATTGAGCATTCAGAGCTTGGGAATTTCATTTGGGGTTCCTGTTGGCTAAAAAGGAAAAGAGGCACCAGAAAGACACTGTCTAAAACTCACCTTCCCATAGTGCCGCCCCAAAGATCGTGGCCCAGTTCCCCACGATCCCTCCTGCTCTCCCCAACCCAGGCTGCCAGGAACTCCCCCCTCTGCCTCATCCACTGAAATGCTGAGATCAAGATCGCTGCTAAACCTAAAATCAGGATGCACTCAAAGCTGGCTGGGGTTCCCCATCAAAAAAAAAAAAAAGATCCTAAAAAGTGAGAAGCAACCACAACAGTAAAAATTATTTCGTGGCCAGAGTCTCTGTGAAAATTCCTCGCTCATTCAGCTCCAACTCCGAATGTTTCATTCAATTCACTGGCAACAAATCTGGGGTCAATTTTCCTGGCACAGTACAGCGGCATCTGCAGTTGCCTCTGTGGTGTGAACAGTGAGTAACAGCACAGGTAATCGGCGTGTGTAAATAAAATCTCTGATGCCAAAAACATGGAGACGGAGGAAAGGAAACTCAGGAAGACCCTGGAGATCGCTGGGTGGCAAAGGTGACACCTCCGGGAAATGCCTCCCCCCTGCAAATTAATTCCCAAACTGCACGTCAACAGAACTGCAGGAGCTACTAAGCAATGTCATCCCTGCGTCTCTTTTATTGGATTTCTAATTGATCCTAATCTGACATGTCCAGGGTCACCTACATCCAACAGGTGGAGAGCATTAGGAAATGATGCTGTAGGTTGCATCCACAGAGCTGCCCTTGGCACAGCAGCCAAGTCCGACGACAGCATCACAGAACCAGATGAGAAGGGAAAGAAAATCTTTCTGACTCCAACTCCAAATTGGCATGGAAAAGGCACTAGAGTTCCTCAAAGATGGGAATACACCAATTCCATCCTCCAGAGAACAAACACACAGTTTTGTCTGTATGGACTGTTTTATTATTTTTTTTTTAAATGAGAATCGTATTAAACATTCTGTCGGGGCATTAACAGAAGCTCATTGGATGCTCCAGAGAGAGACTTTGAACTCCCAAAGGTGAAATCGCAAATCTTCAGACACAGTAAGCAACATAAACACATTCTGGGAGAAAGGACCCTGAGTAAATAAAATCAAGAAATATTTATCCAGGACCCGGGCCTTAACACTGAGATGCCCTGTCAGGGAGCTCCCTCAACTGAGCTTTCTGGGAGCAGCAGAAAGACGCAATTAGAGTCTTCCTGAAAAATAAGCAATTAATCACACAAGCTTCAGATTAATTGCCTTGCCTGAAATCCTCCTTACCATTCTCCCTTTGCCCCTGAAATCCAACTCCCCCGTGTCCTCCCTGATTGTTCAGATCAAGATTACCACCCTAAGCCAGCGCTCGCCCTGACCCAACCAGCCCACTGCCAACCGCAACTACCACTCCCCACATGCCTCCTTCCAGCCCGCTCAGTGACCTTCAGTGTGTCGTGAGTGTCAAGGTGGCGCTGCCCACAGGGCTAGCATCCTTCGACGCTGGGCCTCCACTCCTGCCCTGCTGTGACACTGATGCAACCTCCCAGCCCAGCTGGGCCACCGCAAATCCATCCGACGGCACATTCAACAGCTAGTCAGGCTGCTGCCTCTCCTACCACCATCCAGATTGCTTTGGGAGGTAGAGCAAAGAATCCAGAAAGGCACATCCAACGTGCCCAAATTCCACCTGAATTTTCAATGTGATCTCCAGCAAGGGAATAAAGAAAGCCCACCTCAATATGGCCCACATAAAAACCTCTCCCAAATTCAACCACAGCCTACAGCCCTATCCCATATCAAATGCCCAAATCCCCATAATAATCTGAAATCTTTTCAGGAACCTTACAGTCAAAACGGCACCCATGGGGAGACACCATCCAGGAACCAGTGCGACATCCCTTCAAATTGATATCTAAACTACAAACACAACAAACAGGGACTGGATGCTGCCAAGGAGAAAATCAAATTCTGCTTATCTTCTAAGTGGGCACCAACTAATTACCCAACATCACCCCCAAGAGCCTAGAAGTGAGGGAGTCGAGGTGCCTGGGGAACAACACAGTAGGTCTAAGACCTTCCTGGGGAACTTCCTTCTCTGAAAACGGAATGGCATCAAGCTCCCACATCCAGAGACTACTGCATTTTGCAGAAATTCTAGGAGACTGGAAGCCAGGACCCTCTGATCCAAACACAGTGTAAATGCATTTTTCAATAGCTTTTTGTAAGAAAGGAGAAAGACCTGCTAGGTCAAGGTGTTTGCAGCGATATTTATATTTCCATTTTCTAGTTTCCTGGTTGGTTTGCCCCCACCCCACCCCCCGCCCTCATGAAGCCCAGTTTCTGTGAATCAGTGACTCGGCTACATCACACTCTCTCCTGGTGGCTCCCACTGACGGGGCTTTCTCTGGCCGCCAGTGCTCTCCTGGCTCAGAGGCTCAGCTGCCAGATCCCTGATCTTGCAGCATACTTGGAGAGGAGCCCAGCATCGTCTCCGTTAGAGCTCTGGTTCAGACACTTGCAGCTCAGTTAAACCCATCAGGAAACCTTTAGCTCACGAGCCACAGTTTGGAGGATTCTGTCAATACGGCAAGACAGCAACCATCCACCCACTCGAGACAGACAGATACAGAGATGATGGATACAGAGATGGGCAGCTCGTCTTAACTCCTGCACGATTTCCCTTTGACCAAAAATCTGCACTGCTAGAAATCCACTCTCTCCTCACCAAAGACTGGAAAACTAGCCCAAAGTAACAAATTCACAATGATGATGCCACAGACAGGAGCAGGCACCTCACAGGCTGCAAAGCAAGGATATTAACAGTCTAGCCCCCCAAAGCCCAAACAGGTAGCCTGCTCTCCAAATGCAGACAGATCACCAGCCTCCCTCCGCCGCACTCCCCCCACCCTCCCACCGCCACCGCTGCCACCACCACCGTGCATCAATGCAGGTCCCCCAGAAAGTCCGATTTTCACTTACTCAGATCTACCAAGAATCCCCAGTGCCTTGCTGTACGAAAACCCCACAAACGGCAGTTCTTCGCCCGAGAAACCCGAGGGGCTCAGCTGGCACGGAGAGGATGAAACCCACGAATTCTTCTCTGGTTCATCAAAATTGGAGGTGTCATCGTCAGACTTGAGGGTGGGGACGAAGGGGGGAGGCGCTGGTTAAAGAAAAACAAGAAGAGGTGGGAGAGAAAAAAAATTCAGATGGATTCCACACTGTTGCGGAGCAGAGCGTCTGACTCCTTCGGCGTTGGCGACAGCACTGCAGCGCCTGCTTTCAATCTAGCTCCTCGCAGCAGACCCAGCCTGGCTCCTACAGCAACAAGAGATTAACCCCTTCCCTGCCAACATGGCCACCGACCCGCAGACAGGCTGCCTCCCCGGCGGGGGCAAAGTGAAGAATAAACTCAAACAGGTCACCCGGTGCCACAGAAGTGCTGGATCACTCACAGGAGCCCCTGCCTGACATTTCCAGAAGGCTGCTGTGGGGCATCAGCTGACTGGTGCCAGGTGACCTAACCCTACCTAGTCTCTCCTGGTCTGAGTTATTAACATCGAGTGTTGATCAGTGAAACCAGATGGAACGTCTCTATCGTGGATTAACCAAAAGAGGATGAAGGAACAGAAAAGGGGACTTGGGAGGTTTTGGGACTCAGGCTGGATACCACCGCAGTGGACTTCACTCATCTCTGGAGGAGTCTGCTAGGAGATCTCAAGAACCACTTTTTTTTTTTTAAGTTCATCACCCCTCCTCCCCAGCGCAATCATGCCCCTGGAATCCACTGCAGTTTAATCAGCATAATGAAACACCAGCCAAGTAAAGTTCCTCCTGGTGATCCACAGCACCCCGCGCGGAGGGTGGGTGCACAGAGGGGCAGCTGGGCGCGGGTCCTACCTCTTTACGGCATGACTCCTGGCTAGGGTGCACCACATCCTCTCTGCTCCCTGCCACCTACTGAGCTCTCTTGCTCAGGGAGGTAGACACCTGTCCATCAGTCACCAGGAGGCTGCCCATCACCGGGGGCTCCCAGGGGTACCTCCAGCCAGAAGCGTTACCATGGCTGCCAGCTGGGGCGTCCGTGGTGGGCCGGCAGGGGGCAGGCGGCCAGCCGGCATCACATCCCCCGCAGTGCAGGCTGCACGCTCCCCACTCTGAGGCGCGTGCTCTGGCGGTAACCCCACCTGGCCGCCTGCGTGGCCGGGGCCAATGCCGATCTGAGTGACAGAGCGGCATGAGTCACTGCCCGCCAGGGCTCGCTAGAGCTCCCCCTAGGACAGTTGTCACAGCCCTTCACAGCCCAGGCTTCTTTTTTAACTCCTTCTTTTCTGGACAAAGCTGTAATCCAGATAGGAGCAGCTCTCCGTTTTCTACTTGCAGACTCAAAAAACTCCGGCTGCCTCAAAAGCACCCCAGGATAACATCCGAAGCCGCGCTGAGAAGGAACCGGGCGGTGAAGGGACCTGGAGGAGCCAGGGTATGAGCAGAGATCTGGCTGCTAGGGAAAGTGCAAAAGAACATTCTCAGAGCTTCAGGTGCACTGGGATGAGGTGGGAGAGGTAGGAAGATGGAAAATGTGCACTACCAGAAAATTATCTAACACCTCCAAGCTGCCTCAAGAGAATTTGAATCTTCCCTGTAAGAATTACATGCTTAATACTTTAAAACTTAGCTGATGGGAAGAAAATTTAGATTGAATGCTTCAGCCCATATCCCATGTGTACGTCCATCAATACAAGCTCAAATCCAATCCAAGTTCAATCACTCAATAGCTTTTTTGAAAAGAAAAGAATTATGGGAAATTATAATTCATAATGATCAAAAAGATAAGTTTCCCATCCCATAATAAGGAAACTTAGATAAAGAGAGGAAATTTATGCAGAGAGATTTGCAGTTGACACTAATTAGGAACACAGTGGTTAATAGCACACGCACTAAAATCTGAGTGAGTTAAAATCCCAGCTCTACTACTTATGGGCTGTGTGATCCTGGGAAAAATCACTTAACCTCTCTGTGCCTTTAGCTACAACACAGGAATAACTACTTCAAAGGGGTGTTGAGAGGTTTAAATAGAAGAGCCCACATAAAGAGCTTGGCACAGCTCTTAGAATACAGCTAATACCCATAAAGACTCTTTGCCATTATTATTATTGCTCACATGAGGTGCACTTTTATGGCAGATTTTGCAGTTATTAGGAGTGAGGTACAGTAGAATCTCTACTGAATATTTTCTCCTGTGCAAGGCACAGACCCATCAAGGTGAATGTTTATGTTAATCCTATCGTATCATTTAATTCCTAGCAGAAGCTTAATTCCCTTTCCACTATATACTAATTCATCTTTAGGAGACTAAAATAGAATTCCATTTCTGAGTGAGGAGTATGATTAATAGAGGGGTAGGAGCCACACTCAGAGAAATAATTATGACTTTTGAGTTTCTATACTATAAAATAAGATTCATCCATAAAACTCCGTCATGCTCAAAGTACCTTAATGTGGTCAAGATTGGAAAGAGGGCTGGATCATTTTCATATTAAAAGAAAGGAGAAGTCATTGTGAAATTCTCCAGCTAGTAACAGGTAAGATGTTCAAAAATGAAAAGGTAGGTTGCAACCTCTAGACAGGTAAGTGCAAGAGGAACTCTGAAAAGAAGGGCTTTGCAAGAACACATTTATGCAGGGGCAAAACCAGAGAGAAATGGAGGAAATGAAAATAATCTGCTCTCCAAAAAGTGCTGAGGATGCTCGGCAGGGTCCTTTAGTGGAAAAGAAATAAGGCAGCTAGGAGAAACCATGGTCTCAGGTGGGGTGTCTACGTTCACAGTATCCTGCACAGTGTGAGAATCACAGTTCAGGAAATTATCAAGAGGACTGTTCTCTTAGAACACTGGCAGCACAAGTGGAAAATAACTTACAGGGACACTTTCACAGCCCAGGGCACACAGGAGGTTGGTGTCTGCCTGCCTGCCTATCTGCCTGTCTCCCTCTCCCTCTTTCACACACACACACTCTACCATGAAAGAACAGGAGCAGACATAAGAAAGGAGAGAATTTACCCTCCAAAAGCTGTAGCTAAAAGAAAAATCTGAAATGGACCATAAAATAAATTTGAATTTATTATCAATGTAAACGAGTAGAAATTTGAATAAAAGAATAAGACTCTTTGAAAAAGAACCAAGCTTTGGGGCTAGGGTTATGGCTCAGCAGTAGAGTGCTCGCCTCACATGTGCAAGGCCCTGGGTTTGATCCTCAGCACTACATAAAAATGAATAAATAAATAAATAATAAAGGTTATTGTGTACAACTACAAAAAAATAAATATTGAAAAGAAAAAGAACCGAGCTTATTTTTGAACGGAACAGAACTTCCAGAAATGAAAAGGACTGTTGAATTTAAAGTGTAAAACTCACTAGATATGTTAAATAGCAGGTTAGACACAGCTGAAGAGAAACTTAGTGAACTAGTGATTAGATCTGAGGAAATCACATAGAACCATGATACTCAAAGTGTGATCCATAGACTGGAAGCATCACCATCGCCCAGGAGCTGGCTAGAAGTGCACAGTCTCAGGCCTAACTCCACTGAATGACAACTTGCATCCTAACAAGATCCTCAGGTGATTTATAGGGATTTGTGATTGAGAAGCACTTGTATAGAAGGCAACACCCAATGACAAAGAGATGGGAAACCTGAGAGCCTGGGAGACAAGGAACCACACAGCTGAACACACTTTTAACAGGGGACCAGCAAGAGACAGTAGCAAAGTCGCTTAAAGTCTGGATGCCACACTTCAAAACAATTATGTAAAGCTCCGTCAAGTCTAACACCTACCAAAGTAGAGATCACATTTATCTTAGGAAGTAATTCTCCGGTTCCTTGTGCCTTATGAAAAAATGTTTCTTTTTGATCCTCATAAACCCAACCCTTTTTTCTTTTAAAAACATCACTGGAGGGCTGGGGTTGTGGCTCTGTGGCAGAGCGCTTGCCCAGCATACGTAAGGCACTAGGTTCAATCCTCAGCATCGCATATAAATAAGTAAATAAAGTAAAATAAATATATATATATATATATCACACTGGGCTGGGCTGGGCTGTAGTTCAGTGGTAAAGTACTTGTCTGGCATTCATGAGGTCCTGGGTAACCTATGGCATTACAAAAACAGCAGGGGCTATGAGGTTTTAATAGGTTATTGAAATCATACCAATTGGTTTTGATGGAGATACATATGGCAATCCAGCATACAGAGTAGCACCAGGCACATAGTAGGTACACATAATATTTAAATATGTTTTTTAGTTGTAGATTGACACAATGCCTTTATTTATTTATATTTATGTGGTGCAGAGGATCGAATCCAGTGCCTCACACGTGCTAGGAAGAGCTCCACCACTGAGCTAAGCCCCAGCCCCCTCAATTATATATTTCTTTATTGAATAAGGAAATATATAATTAGACGGCTTGAATATGGGTCTTACAAAGAGAGCACCTAGCATAATACAGACCACAGAGGCATTTGATGTTTGAATTAAATGAAGAGGCTTTGATAATCGAGATTATTCCGTCTGAAAACTATGTTAATGAGTACCTCCGTTCCTATCTCCTGATACAGTGCTATGAGATCATCAGCTCTCTCCGCCACAGGCCCACTGCCCTCACCAACGACAAGGAAGAAGTCATACATCATGCTCTGGGGTTCGCTGGCAAAAGCCACTAGGGGGGAAAAAATCTTTCCCCGTATAGTTTTTAAATAAGTTAACCTATTTGAGGTGACATCAGGACATATTCTCCTTAGTGGCAAAGGCTATACAAGTAACGTTTTAAGGATTTTTTTTCTTTTTTTTTCCCCAGCAATAAGATAGATGGCAGAATAAGGCTTTCAGAAACAAAGAGCTATTTTAAGAACTGTGGTTAATTTCTCTTCTATAAATTCTCTTTCTCTCTCTCTCTCCCCCCCCTTTTTTTAATACTGACATTCATTAAAAACCTTGGGGGGGAATTTATCATCTTCAAAAATATTTTTAAAAAACAAACAAGGAAAAATCAAATGGATTCACCCAGTTGGCTCTGCTTCTTTCTAACATGCTCCACTGAGCCCTGGTTATTCCATTCCCATCTTTAGTTTTTCAGAATGCCAAACATTAATTTTAAAAACAGAAAATATTTTCTAATTAGCCAGGCATGGTGGTGCCCTCCTGTAATCCAGCTACTCCAGAGGCTGAGGCAGGAGGATTGTAAGTTCAAGGCCAAATGGGCAACTTAGCAAGACCCTATCTCAAAATAAAATAAAAAGGACTGGGGATGCAGCCTAGTGGTAGAGCACCACCCAACCTGTGTAAGGCCCTGACTTCAATCACCAGCATTTAAAAAAAAAAAATCTAATTTTGTTCTTATGTTTATTGGCTTCTTTTTGCACTGAAACACAATTTCCATGACAGGAAAGACAGTTGTGTTCACTACCATACAACTAACCAGAACAACGGCTGCCTGTCCTGATTCAGTATTTACTATTTTGCTAAAGGAATCAGTGAATAACAAGAACCTTAGGTGGAATAATTTCTAAGACCTAAGAAGCTACTGGGTACAAAATGCCACTTTAAGAAACCCAAGTATTGATGTGTCACAGAGTATACAATTTAGTCATGAAGAACTGATGTACTTGAAAAAAACTGACCCTAGTAAAACTTATAAGATGATGATGATGATGATGATTACCAGGGACTGAACCCAGGGGTGCTTAACCACTGAGCCACACCCCCAGCCCTTTTTATATTTTATATTTATATAAAATATTTTATATTTCGAGACAGGGCCTCTTAAGTTGCTCAGGGCCTCACTAAGTTGCTGAGGCTGGCTTTGAACTTGGGATCCTCCTGCCTCAGCCTCCCAAGCTGTGGGGATTACAGTCCTAAAACTTTTAATATCATCAGTATTCGTTACAGACACTGGTGCCAAGATGCGGGTGGCAGAAGATGATGAGCAATACCAGCTCTGTATCCTAAAGGACACGATCACACAAGTAATTATTCTATGATGAGACAATGAATCAGGGCTGTGCCCAGAACACAGTGGGCACTCAACACATGAAACCAAAGACATGCTCAGCTTCACTCCATCTACCATGGTGCCCTGCCCCCTGACTGACAAATTAGACGCTGTATTCAGATTCAGATGTAAAGGAATATTGCCCCCAAATTAGCCATCTTACCTACTTACAAAGAGAGCTGTGAAATAAGTGAAGAGGAAGAAGAGATCTACATCAGCTGGAGGTCAGGATGTGGGTATGGAAAGCAGAGAACACCCCCTGAGCGGCACAAGCTGTGCTGACTGGGAGGCAGTGAATTCTTGCTCTGTTCCTTCAAAAAAGTGTCATGGAGGTGACTGAATCTCAAAGTTGGTTAAAAGGTATCCAGCCAGGGGCAGCAGCGGCACACGCCTGTAATCCCAGCAACTCAGGAGGCTGAGGCAGGAGGACAGCGAGTTTAAAGCCAGCCTCAGCAAAAGCAAGGCCCTAAGCCACTCAGTGAGTCCCTGTCTCTAAATAAAATACAAAACAGGACTGGGGATGTGGCTCAGGGGTCGAGTGCCCCTGAGTTCAATCCCTCGTAGCCCCCCCCCACCCGCCCCCCAAAAAAGGTATCTTCATGGGCTGACGTGGGAAAGAGCGCTATTTCAGAAAAGCTACTATGGCAATAGTAGTGGCCCAAGAGTGACATGGCTAATGAGGCTGGGGAGTGAGAGAAAGTGAAATCTGGGCAGGACCTTGAAGGTGGAGCCCTGGATCCAACGGGCAGACATAATAGCAGACAGGCATTGCAGAGGAAGAGGTCAGGGCTAGAAGCTGTAACAGAGGAGTCTATAGGCAAGTCAACACGAGAGGACCTACACTAAGGAGGTGGTGAGAGAAACAGAGAGGCAGTGACGGACAGGAGACAGGCTACCGCAATAAGTGACACAATTTGACAACTGACACAAGAGCAGAGAGTTTAGGAATATTGAATGACAAAATACTCAAAGAGAAAGGCTTCAATGGGAAAGAAAAGCAAGATATACAATGTTTGAGGCCTCCTGGGAACTAACCCCAAAAGTAAGGTAGGGGCTCAGCAAATAAGTTGGTTAGTAAATATACATGAGTCATTTCACCCAAGAGAACAGGTAACATGATCTAAAGCCTGAGGTCCACCCTGCACCCTCTCTCCTCCCAGTGGGAAGCCATCAGATATGATTCACCCACACCATGCCTTGCGTAAGAAATTCATAAAGAACACAAAGCAGACCCAGTTTGCAACAGCTTTAAGTAAAAAAAAAAAAAAGTTATCCCAACTCTTTGACTGCCCCAAGAATCATAAAGAGATGTTAGGATAATGGTGCTCTGGGCTGGCTGGCGATCAATTTTTACAATGCTGTCTTCAAAGTAAATGGATAAGGAAGCTAGCATTACTAAAGTTTGCCTCGATCAATCAAACTAAAGAATGCTGTGGGCACCACCCCCCCCGCCCCGCTGGCTGCCAACAGCTAAGCAGATGTCCTCTCTAGTGGCCGATCTCGGTGGATGTCAATGGAGTTTTCATTCTGGCTCTCGCCATACTCAAAAGGCATGTTCCTCCTTCAAGGCAAGTGTTTGGTAATCAGCTTGTGTTTTCCCACAGAGGGAGAAGTGCCAGACGCTTCCCCTCACTCCTGCACTGGGCTTTGGCCAGCCTGCATATCACTTCAGCTTGCTTTGTTCAACCCGCCTTGGTCTGGGTCCTCAGAACATGGAAAGAAGCCTCTCCATGAGCTTAGACACACATTCAAGGGGAACTTCTCCTGTTGCAACCAGTCTCTGCAAAGCCCTGTTCCAACACAGCCAGTGTCTCAGGCGGGTGGAGCTCCCTCGGGACACATTTAGATAAAAGTGAAGGAGCTAGTTCACTGGCTTCCGTTCCCCAGGACCTGTTACTAGCAGCCTAGCAGGTTTCACTTCCAACCCCTTCCCCTGGGAATCAGCCACAGCCAAGAACACAGCAAGTGCAGTGCATTCTTTGCTGCTCTCCCCACCCTACCCCACGCCCACAGGTTCTCACTAAATTGCCCAGGCTGGCCTAGAATTTGGCAATCCTTCCTGCCTCAGCCTCCAGAGTAGCTGGGATTACAGGTGTGCACCACCAAGCCTGGATGCCTCCCCATCTCTTTAGTATTCATTCTTTTCTCCAACATTTTAAAATTTTATTCTTAACTTTTTATGATAATTTTCACACACAACAAAGAAGGGAGTGGAATGAACCCCCAGATGCCCTTTACCCAGCTCCAACACCTAGCAATGCCCACTCTTACTCCTCTCACCTCATCCCCCCCTTTGTTTGCATACTTGTTGATTATTAAGAGAAAAGCACAGATTTGGGCGGGATGGGGAGGGGTACCAGGAATTGAATTCAGGGACACTTGACCACTGAACCACATCCCCAGTCCTTTTTTATATTTTATTTAGTCACAGGGTCTCACTGAGTTGCTTAGGGCCTCGCTAAATTGCTGGCTTTGAACTCGAAATCCTCCTGCCTCAGCCTCCCAAGTCACTGGGATTAGAGGCATGCGCCATGCGCCAGCACCCCAGCAAACCCCAGATATGATATCATTTCACCTGTAATTACTGCAGGAGGTACCTCTAACAAGGGTTTCTCATTTGTGCACTGCTGATGATGAGGAATGCAGAATTCTTTATTGGGGGGCAGAGCAGTCGTATGTGTATTATAGGGTGTCTGGCAGCATTTTTGACCTCCAGCTACAACATGTCAACAGCACTCCCCCACCAAGACCACCAAAAATGTCTCCAAACACTGTCCAATGTCCCTAGGGGGCAAAATCCCCACCCACTTGAGAGTCACTGCTCTGACAGATAAGGATGCTTTTAAAAACTTAAGCACGATGTCATCATCACATCCAAAAAAATGAACAATGCCCTAACATTATCTAATACCATGCCTGCGCTCAATTTTTTCCAGATGTCCCCAAAATAACTCTTTATACTTGGCTTGTTTGAACCAAGGTTCACACTGGTTTGGTTTGATGTGTCTATTTCAACCTCTAGCATTCCTCAACTGTATTTTTTTTTTAAATACCATTTATTGGTTTGAGAAACTAGATCAAGCATCCTTACAGAATTTCCCACATTCTGAACTTGGCTGACTGCTTCTTTGTAGCATCATTTAACACATTTCTCTGTCCCCTATGTTTCCTGTAGATTGGTAGATAAATCCAGGGCCTCTGGACATTCATATGCAAGTTTTTTGGCATGAACATCGCCCAGCATATGTTATCGGACTTGATTTCACATGACACTAGGGAGCACACAGTGTCTGCTTGTCTCGCCTCTTGTGATATTAAGAATGATCCACGGGTTCTGATGATGTCAGCCTGATCCCTCCAATTTCTCACCTAATGGTTTCAGCATCCATGATGATCATTGCCTGAGGTCACTATTTCATAAAAAATTGCAAAATGGTGGTTTTCTAATTTCATCCTTCTATGTTTATTAGAGCACATCAACATTCTGGTTGCCCTGCATACAATTCAAATAAGAAGGCAGGATTAGTGCTTGGTTCTTTCCCTATATTTAGCAACATTCCGAGTAATGATTTAGGGCCTTAGCAACCTCCAGGAGTGACCAATGAGATTTCTCTTTCAGTATCATTATGAACTCATGAATGTTTATACCTTCCATGTTTCAAGCCACTGCAATCTTGCTGATACTCAAATTGTTCCATTCTAGGCCAGTGAATGCCGATGAGACATTCTTGTGAGAAAAAGTCAAATCAGAATGTATTTGAACCTTTGGAGCTGCATTCCCAGTTTACAGGGGCAGGAAGCACAAACACCCCATCCCCCACTGAAGTCACAAGGAGACAAATCCAGAATGTGAGAGTATTCTAAAAGAAAATGACCCAGGTTTCTTGTCAAGTCAATGTTGTGAATATCCATATGCCTGTCCAAGAACTTTCTAATTTTAAAGAAATTCAAACCCATCTCCAAAGCAGAATCTATTCCAAAATATGAGTGACTTTAAATCCAGCGCTGAAGTGTTAGCAAGGATGTGGAGGAAGGTCTCTCATACACCGTCGGTGGGAATGTAAACACTACAGCCACATTGGAAAAGTATGGTGCACTCTTAATAGGTTAAACACATGGCTGCCATGTGATCAGCCATCCCATTCCTGGATACTTACCCAAGAGAAATGAATGCACGTGCCCGGGGCCTGTATACTAGTGATAAAAGCAATCTTATTTAAATGTTCTAGAAATAATTGCAATATTAATTATTTAAATATTTAAACAGCCAAAAAACTGGCAACAACCCAAACATCTATGAGCAGGTGAGTAGATTAATAAAGTGTGATACATCCATACAATGGACTCCTACCCAGCAATGAGAGAAACCAACGTGTGATACCCCACATCTACAACACGGGTGGCTCTCGGAACAACGCTGAATAAAAGAAGCCCGGTGATGTAAGTACATGTTCAATTGACATAAACTTTAGAAAACACAAACTGAGCTACACTGAGAGAAAGCAGACCAGCCATTGCCCTGAGGGCAAGGGACAGGGATGAGGAGGAATGAAGGGAGGATGACAAGGGGCAGAGGACAGGAGTGACGGACATGCTGGTTCTCCTAAGCCTGGTGATGGTTTCACTGGTGTGTACCAAGGTTGCTTTGTCCCCACTCCTTTCCTGGCCTAAGGGGTTTCCACGAAGGCTTGTCCCGTAAGGCAGGGGTGTTGGATAAGCACCTCCAGTCTCATCCTTTACTCCCCACTCAACATGAAGGCAGGAGCTCCTGGGACTCGTCAGAGCTGGACAGATGTCACCGGCCCATGCTTTACTAAGTGGGGGACTCACATGCCTCATGAGTAAGGCCCATGCTTAACACTCCCTCTCTCGGGGGCCCACATCCCCCCTTGGCAGGTGTTCAGCTAAGTGACAGTGACCGTCCTCCTCAGTGCCAGCAGCCCCGTGGCAGGTCCTCCTGTCCATGAGAGAAGGCCCACCATCCTAAGGTCATTAGGTTGGGGAATTTACCAGAGACCTCCATAGAAGGTTACTGAAAACCCATCTTTCTAAGAACACAGTGGGTATTTTGGTCCCTAACTGGCTATCAGTTCTCCGCATGTGTCCTTTATAAGTCAGAATTTTGAAGGACAGAATGAAGGGCTTAGATCTCAAACTGCCAGCTCTGAAGATGCATTTTCCACCCCCCGGGATAAACAGAGTTGGCCATGTTTATTTCCTCTGAAATGAGACACTAGAAATCGTTTCCAAATCCTCAGTCCTGAACCACCTGGGCCTCCCACTCTGTCTCTACGCTTTCATCTCTTGTGACTCCCGCCAACCATTTCCTTTAGTCCTATCCAACCTTCACCCTCAGAAAATGAGTGCAAATGCAATCACCATACTTCATAGAATTGATTAGGAAGCTGGCTGCTGAATAGAGTCCCAGATGTTTAATATAATTTTGAATCTTTGGCCAAATCATTTCTATTCTTGCTTGTTTGTGATAGGTTTTCCAGCGAGTGAGAATTTAAGGGTGGAAGACTCCAATTTATGAGCTCTCTAACAAACCTAGTCCCCATTTCTCATCTTCTACCAGGAAAGGCATTGCTTTATTCAACTGGAATTGATTCACCCAACTGGAATCTGGCCTGGAACCACTGGCTTCTGCTGAGTGGCACTATAAAAAGCAGCCATATGGAACTTACCAGGGCACATATAGGAAGGATGGTGTCCACCTCATCACAGGGGCTCATTTATTGGAAACCCGATGGTGAAATTCCTAAAGCTCAGTATCCAGAAAATTGGATCTTCACTGAGCAAATCATTGTGGAGTAAGGCTCTTGCCACCGGTCATTGTCTCCTTTCTGCTTTGGCCACCAGGAGACTGGGGAGTCACTAAGTATTCTTCCTCTGGCAACGTAACAGATCCACCTTTGTTCTCACTTTTAATCCTGACTTAATTTACCTTACCCGGATACTTCCTTCACCCACATGTCTACATTTACTTATTTATTTATTCCTATCTTCTTAATATTGCAATTATTTCTAGAACAAGCTTTCTCCGTTTATCTTGGACTAAAGTGGACTACTCCATATTTTTAACATCTCTAGATGCCGCCTGTAAATTCGGTCTGGAGGGGGAAATCCTATAATCCTAATTCATAACATTTAGCTCTTTTTAGCCTATTTCCTCCTCTTAGTAACTTAACCTCTAAAACCAGAACAGCCCCCAAGAGACACATAAATATTCTCCTGCATATCCCAGAAGAGACTATAAGAGCTACTGACTACATATCTTCATTTCGCCTTTTTTATGTTCCAGCAGGTGATGCCTGCATGTCCCTGGGGTTGAATTTCTCCAGTCACTACTGTTGCCTCCCCATCTTTCCACCCTCCTTTTCCTCCATGAGAGTGCCCCAAACTGCCTCAGCCTCTCTTCCTCCTGCCCTGATGGGGAGATATGCACCAGGGTGAACCGTGCCCCAAAGGGAAGTCCACCTCCATCCTCCCCAAACTAGCTTAGAAAATGAAACATGGCCAAATACCTGCTCAAGTGATGGGAAGCCCCAAACAAGCCGGCCTTCAAAAGGCCCAAAACAAATAAACACACATACAAAATACACAAGGCACTGAGATGATGCTCTTCTATAGGCAGAATGCTAAAATAAACAAGCAGAATATGAATGTTAAAACCATAGGGGTTTTCACTTGGGAGGAAGAGTGCTACTTGTCAGAAATCAACAGCAGAGCGGCAAACCCAAAGGATAAATGTAGCACAGTCTTATAAAAACCTTTCCTCCATTTTTTTTCAATGATTGAGGGAAATAACCTGCCAATAAAAACTCCTAAAATCTTGGAAAGCAGTATAAATACGCTGCTAAGAGTATAGTCTGGCCCGGCTTGGTGGCGCACACCTGTAAACCCAGCAGCTCAGGAGGCTGAGGCAGGAGGATTGCAAATTCGAGGACAGCCTAAGCAACCTAGCAAGATCCTAAGCAATTTAGTGAGACCCGGTTTCAAAATAAAAAATAAAATTGACTAGGATGAAGTGGTAAAGTGCCCCTAGGTTAAATCCCCAGTTCAAAAAAAAAAGTACAGTCTGTGCCAGTGTGTATATTAACAGAGTATTTGGGAAAGCTATACAAAAATCCAACAGCAGGAGTTCACTTTGGGGCATGGGGTGGGAGACATTTTTCACTGTATAACTTTCTGAACCACTTGAATTTTTACCATAGAATGTACTACTTTTTCAAAAAATAAAAGCAAAGAGAACTTGAGTCAGAGAGACCTGGGTCCATGACCTTCCCTCGGGGGCTCCTCTCTTCAGGCTTCGGTGTCCTCATATGTACTGTGGGACTAATTAGAAAACCTAACTCACAGGGGGTTGGGAAAAGTAAGCAGGACAATAATATGCTTTGCAGACTCTGGCACACAGTAGGTACTCAATAAATGGCCTGGCAATAGACATATTCATGAACACCACTTAATGCATCATAATTAAAAGTGAACAGGAGCTCATGGTAAAGAAGAGAGGGTGGGGGAGGTATGAAATGTCTTTTTGCTATCAGAAGATAGATTAGGTTAGGGCTGAGGATGTGGCTCAAACTGGAGCGCTCACCTGGCATGCGTTCGGCCTGGGTTCGATCCTCAGCACCACATACAGAAGATAGATTAAGTTAAACCAGCAAATTTAAGGATATGAAGGATATAAAGTCAGAGGGGAAAAAAGCTTTAAATTCCTCAAAAACATAGTATAAAATCCAACAGTTCTAAGCAGTCCCATCTACCCATGGAATCCTTTGCCAAAAAACAGCCTCCTCCTAACCTGAGCCCAGAACAAAATGAGGAAGACACAATGATAAGCCAGAAACTCCAAGGCTGACAGGTCTGATTTTTCTCTTTCTGCATGGCTTTGTAAATGCTAATGTGCACAGGATTACCTGGGGATCTTATTAAAATGCAGCTTCTGACTTAGCAGGACTGAGTCTCTGCATCTCTAACAAGTTCCCAGGTGATGCTGATGATGCTGGTCCATGGACCACACTCTGAGTAGGAAGGTCCTACTGACCCCAGATAACACTTCTGCGGTTTGTTAGCATGGTGGTCTCGAGGGATTAAGATTACTAGAATGTTATCTCTGCTGGTAACAACCCAGCCAATTTTTCTAAATTAATGGTTCTCAACTGGCACCAACTGACACTGGGCAGTGCCTGGTGACATTGTGGGTTGTCACAACCACAGAGGAAGATGCTACAGATATCTGTGGGTAAAGGCCAGGGATGCTGCTGAGCATCCTGCAATCCACACACCACCCTCCATGACAAAGAATTATCTGACCCCAAATGTCAACAGAGCCCATGTTGAGAGACCCTGTTCTAAATAATAGGAAACAAGATGAACCCTGAGACTCCTCTGTTCCTTCTGACACTATAAATCCTGACTCTAGAAACGGGCCATGGATCCCACATGTCTTAGACTAAATCTGAGATATGAGGAGGATAACAAGTTAGCAGGATGCGATATGTGGAGAAGGGGTCAGGGGTCACAGGTCACAGTCTATGGTCTATGTTTTGTTTAAAATCAATGTGGTTCAGTAACCCCATAGGGAATCTACAAAGCATGAAACCTCCTATCACTTTGAGGTACAGCAATTTCACAAGACCATGAATCTGTTCAAGCAAAGGGCCAGTTAGGGTCTTAGACTGTAAGCTATACGAAGGCAGGGCCACGTCCAAATTCGCTTATCAGTAGAGCCACAGCACCTAAAATAGCACTTAGCACACTGTAGATAAATCTTGCAGAATCAAAAGCTACTGCAATTCCAAATGTTCTTAAATAGACCCAGAGGTTATCTACTCTCTATTGTGACATGGTTTATTATTTGCCATCATCAAAACATTATTACTAATAACAATGCCAAGGCCCATATGGTTCTGTGGAAAGAACACAGTCTGTTGTTTGCACCAGGGCCTCGTGCATGCTGGACAAGTATAGAGCTACACCCCCAGTCTTATATTTTGAGACAGTGTCTCCCTAAATTGCCCAGGCTAGCCTGAAACTTGCAATCCTCCTGCCTCAGCCTCCCAGGTAGCTGGGATTGCAAGTGTGTGCCACCAGGCCTGGCTAAGCACACAGGTTTTGAACTGCACAAAATTTGACCCAAATCCAGACTTGCTTGCTTACTTGTTATACAACCTTGGGCAAGTTGCCACAGTATCCATGTCTGTAAAATGGGTATAAAGTTCTTACATTGAACAGAATTTTTTTCTGAAGTAATACAGTGTGATATACTTGAATACCACACAACTGGCACAGAATAGGTGCCCTCTCCACATATCATGCTAAAGGACTGGCATTTTAAAACTTGGCAAGTTACATGGTGTTCATTTTTTGCACACAAAAATTTTCAAGAATGCCACCCGGAGCTTGGTCAACATGGCATGTCTCTCCTCTAAGCCAAAGACCCTCACAATTAAGGTTAAGGTTCGTCAAGCAAACACAAGGTATGCATTTGAGGTCTCACTACACCCATTCAGAGCCAGGCAGTGAATAAAGATCCACGACAACAAGGACACATGTTTGGAAGGACAACAACACGGCATGACATCAGCACGGGATCACCATGCACTCGCCACTCACAAAGACAAAGGGCCTGAAAAATCAGGATACATTGGCAGGAACTGTGCCTTTCTGAAAATAGTGAAAGGAGTAATGGACAACACAGTTCCCCAGAGCATCAGCCATAAGTGTTAGAGGAAATCACCCACAATCATCACCCCCGCATTACGCCCTTCTCTCTGTCTTGGATGACAGGTGCAGGTGTGCTGGTTCCAGCCACATCACTGTGCCCTTCGGGGAAGGGCAGGGTTAAAAAGATGTGACAAAGAGTACCAGGCAGCAAAACTCTTCCACCGACAGAAGCAGGTAGGATACACCAAATAAGGCAGGTGTGATCCCAGAGGCTCTGACTGGCTCCTGCTTTCGAAAAGCCCAGAAAACTCAAGCAGAGTGTGAGCAGAATCCCTCCCCGAATCTGAAGTGTCACTGAAGGGCACAGCCTGAAGCAGCTGGTGGGCTTAAGAAACCCCTTACTGAAACTTGGAGAGCAGCCTGGATACAATGATGACTATAAGCCAGAAAAACACAATCTTGTGTGAGGCTAGGGGTGAAACATCAGAGTGATGGGCATCTGGAGACCCCAGGGGTGGCCGCAACTCATCTCGGGGATTCTCACTTGCTGGGAAACTCAGTATCCCTCAAGTGGGTCAGATCCCTGCTTCACGCGGCGCTGCCCACAGCATCCCCCCAGCAGAAGGACCTAGAAGGGCACAGATGCTCTGCCTGACCTCAGTGTCAAAGCCAACGCATGTCCTAGTTTCTCTCAGTAGCCACTCCCAATTCTGTCATTCATAAATCTGTCCAGACCCTTCTTAAATTGCATTTATACCTCCTGCCAGGACCACCTCTTGAGATAATGAGTTTCAGAAGATTATTACCTGCTGTGTTAAGCAGTACTTCCTTTCATTGGTTACAACAAGAAAAAGAAGAATTAGGGGTGAAACAGCAGAGAGGCTAATGTTGCTTTCATCAAGGGACCATCTTGTGTTGTGGAAAGCAGAAATGTTCAGCAGCCTGGAACCCAAGGCACTGAAGCAGCAACCATGAACTGAAGAAACTTGATGATTTCAAGTGTTTTGGTTGATGAATGTCACACCACATGTGTTTATGAAAAGCAGGACTGGACAAAGGCATAATTTATGTTAGAGTTACCTAGTTAGCAAATGGCTCAAAGAGCACAGAGTTCAACAATGCTCTCAATCACAAAATCCTGTGCTGATTGCAAACAGGCAGGGCAAACGGGAAGATCTGCTAGGAGACACTGAAATTCACACCATGCCGCTCTGCAGAGTCAGGAAAAGGCTCTCCTGAACCTCAGTGGGCGAGAAGCTCCCAGCCCCTGGCTGAGCTGCACCAAGTATCTACGCTGGGCTGAGCCCCTTCAATATAAACACCTAATTGCAACATGGTACCCTGGACTGATTCCCTGGAACAGTAAAGGAACTTGAGTTGGAAAACTGGTGAAACCTAAATAAAATCTGAAGTTTAATTAACAGTAATATGAAAATATTGATCTTAGTTTTGACAAATGTCAAACCATTAAGTAAGGGGTTCCCATTAGGGACAACTAAGTGAAGGGTAGGCTGGGACTGTTGTACTATCCTTTGACTTTTCTACAAACTTAATATTCCAAAATTAAAAAAAAAATTAAAGCAAATCTATTCTGTGAGTCTTTAGAGCCACTACACTGGGAGTTGGGAGTCAATAAAAACCATCAAAGTTTTTAAGACTCAGGATTCAGTCCGGGGAAGAGAAGTCCCTGATACAAAACACAACGAGGGTAGGAGGATGTGGGTTAAGGATAAGAAAAACTGAAAGACTAAGCGAATATTTATAGGGTAAGGAAAAAATAAACAGAAGGCCACAGAAGGCGTGCGTCGTGGACCCTACAAGGCCACATGTGAATGTGACCAAGTCTAGAGTGACCTACCACAAAGCTGCCTCATCCCAAGGACAACCAGAGCTTCTCGAGGACATGGGGCTGGGGTGGGGTGTAGCTCAGGGTTAGACATGTGCTCAGCTCTTACTAAGGCCCTGGGTTTAATTCCCGGCATCAAAAAAAAAAAAAAATGGGCCTCATGATGGACAAATGTCAAGAACCATATTTGACAATGGCATGTACCCTCCCCAGGCTCTGTACGATTCATAGAAAAATAGTTAAAAACTCAATAAGCCTAAAACCTGTAGGGAGGCTAGAAGGAAAAGACTAGAACAAAATCTAGGAATCCTGTCACAGTTGGCCCTGAATGTCCACAGATTCTATATCTTCAGATTAAACCAATTGAGGATTGAAAATACTCCAAAAAACCTGCATCTGCACTGAATGCATACAGACTTTTTTCCTTAATATTCCCTGAGCATCCCTCTAAAATCTGGAACAAGACAGGGATGCCCTCTATCACCACTTCTATTCAATATAGTTCTCGAAACACTGGCCAGAGCAATTAGACAGACTAAGGAAATTAAAGGCATAACAATAGGAAAAGAAGAACTTAAATTATCACTATTTGCAGATGACATGATTCTATACCTAGAAGACCCAAAAGGATCTACAAAGAAACTACTAGAACTAATAAATGAATTCAGCAAAGTGGCAGGATATAAAATCAACACGCACAAATCAAAGGCATTTCTGTATATCAGCGACAAAACTTCTGAAACGGAAATGAGGAAAAACACTCCATTCACAATATCCTCAAAAAAAATAAAATACTTGGGAATCAACCTAACAAAAGAGGTGAAAGATTTATACAATGAAAACTACAGAACCCTAAAGAGAGAAGTAGAAGAAGACCTTAGAAGATGGAAAAATATACCCTGTTCATGGATAGGCCGAACTAACATTATCAAAATGGCGATATTACCAAAAGTTCTCTATAGGTTTAATGCAATGCCAATCAAAATCCCAACGGCATTTCTTGAAGAAATAGATAAAGCAATCATGAAATTCATATGGAAAAATAAAAGACCCAGAATAGCAAAAGCAATTCTAAGCAGGAAGTGTGAATCAGGCGGTATAGCGATACCAGATTTCAAACTATATTACAGAGCAATAGTGACTAAAACAGCATGGTACTGGTACCAAAACAGGCGGGTGGACCAATGGTATAGAATAGAGGACACAGAGACTAATCCACAAAGTTACAACTGTCTTACATTTGATAAAGGGGCTAAAAGCATGCAATGGAGGAAGGATAGCATCTTCAACAAATGGTGTTGGGAAAACTGGAAATCCATATGCAACAAAATGAAACTGAATCCCTTTCTCTCGCCATGCACAAAAGTTAACTCAAAATGGATCAAGGAGCTTGATATCAAATCAGAGACTCTTTGCCTGATAGAAGAAAAAGTTGGCTATGATTTACATATTGTGGGGTCGGGCTCCAAATTCCTTAATAGGACACCCATAGCACAAGAGTTAATAACAAGAATCAACAAATGGGACTTACTTAAACTAAAAAGTTTTTTCTCAGCAAGAGAAACAATAAGAGAGGTAAATAGGGAGCCTACATCCTGGGAACAAATTTTTACTCCTCACACTTCAGATAGAGCCTTAATATCCAGAGTATACAAAGAACTCAAAAAATTAGACAGTAAGATAACAAATAACCCAATCAACAAATGGGCCAAGGACCTGAACAGACACTTCTCAGAGGACATACAATCAATCAACAAGTACATGAAAAAATGCTCACCATCTCTAGCAGTCAGAGAAATGCAAATCAAAACCACCCTAAGATACCATCTCACTCCAGTAAGATTGGCAGCCACTATGAAGTCAAACAACAACAAGTGCTGGCGAGGATGTGGAGAAAAGGGTACTCTTGTACATTGCTGGTGGGACTGCAAATTGGTGCGGCCAATTTGGAAAGCAGTTTGGAGATTCCTGGGAAAGCTGGGAATGGAACCACCATTTGACCCTGCTATTGCCCTTCTCGGACTATTCCCTGAAGACCTTAAAAGAGCATGCTACAGGGATGCTGCCACATCGATGTTCATAGCAGCACAATTCACAATAGCTAGACTGTGGAACCAACCCAGATGCCCTTCAATAGATGAATGGATAAAAAAAATGTGGCATCTATACACAATGGAGTACTATGCAGTAATAAAAAATGACAAAATCATAGAATTTGCAGGGAAATGGATGGCACTAGAGCAGATTATGCTTAGTGAAGCTAGTCAATCCCTAAAAAACAAATACCAAATGTCTTCTTTGATATAATGAGAGCAACTATGAACAGAGCAGGGAGGAAGAGCAGGAAGAAAAGATTAACATTAAACAGAGACATGAGATGGGAGGGAAAGGGAGAGAAAAGGGAAATTGCATGGAAATGAAGGGAGACCCTCATTGCTATACAATATTACATATAAGAGGTTGTGAGGGGGATGGGAAAATTAACAAGGAGAGAAATGAATTATAATAGATTGGGTAGAGAGAGAAGATGGGAGGGGAGGGGAGGGGGGATAGTAGGGGATAGGAAAAGTAGCAGAATACAACAATTACTAATTGGGCATTATGTAAAATTGTGGATGTGTAACCGACGTGATTCTGCAATCTGCATTTGGGGTAAAATTGGGAGTTCATAACCCACTTCAATCTAATGTATGACATATGATATGTCATGAGCTTCGTAATGTTGTGAACAACCAATAAAAAAAAAAAAATATTCCCCGAGCAATAGAGTATAACAATTATTTACATAGCAGTAAATCACATCAGGCATTATAAGTCATCTAGAGATGATTAAAGTATACAGAAGGATGTACATAGGTCATATGCAAATACAGCTCTGTTTTATATAAATAGAGACTTGAGCATCCTAAGATTTTGCTATGCCTGAGGGGTGCTAGAGCCAGTCCTCCTCAGATACCAAGGGAACACTCTCATACCAAAACAACATCAAGGTTTACCAAAACAAAGAATGAAGTTACTCAGATAATTAATCGCCATTCACAGACTTTCTTAAGTAGAGACATGTAGTTGGGCATAATCAGCACATTTGTGCATAAAAAAATTAATTGCTTGTTCAGAAAGATAAGAGATTAAAAAGGCAAAACTAGGGAAGATTAAGTACTTGAACAGCAGCTAAAAATTCTATCAAAATCTTTCAAAAAGCATAAAAGGAAGAATGCTGAAAATATATTACTGATTAAAAAGTCTCAACTTTAGAGGTTTGGTGGGAGGATTGTCTAAAGATTAGAAAAAATGAAAATAGTGTAGCTACCAAAATGATATGGGTTGGATCTTAAATGTCCCCCAAAGGACATGTCTGGAAGCCTTGATTGCCAATTTGTGGCACTATTGGGAGAGAGTGGAACCTTTCCCAGACAGGGCCTAGTCAGGTCTAGGACCCAGGGAATAGGCTCCCTCCAACATGCATTCCTGCTATGACGTACTGTGCCACCACAGGCTCAAAGCCACAGGGCCAGGTGACCATGGACTGAAACCTCTAAAACCCCGAGCCAAAACAAACTTTTCCTCCTTTTAAGTCGATTTTCTCAGGTATTTTGTCAGAACAACGACAACCAGAACTCCAATCCAGAAGAAAAACATGTGCCAAAAAAATATTTATGGAAATGCTCCCCAGTGAAATATTTTGGCAGAAGGTTAGAAAAACCATCAAAATAGCCTCCAACTGGACAATTCTGGATCTTAAGGACTCTTGTGTCACAGCCAAGTGCACAAGAGGTTACGCAAGTTGAATATACCTCATTTGAAATGCTTGGGATCAGAAGTGTTTTAGATTTCAGATTTTTTGGATTTTGGAAAATTTGGATCTACCTAATGAGATATCTTGGGGATGGAGCCCAAGTCTAAGCACAAAGTTCATTTATATTTCATATGCGCTTTGTACACACATACATAGGCTGACGGTAATTCTAAGCAGTATCTTTAGGGTGCCGTGTTTAGACAACAACCCCTCATGAGGTCAGATGTGGAATTTTCCACCTGTGGCATCGTGTTTGTGCTCAAAAACTTTCAGATTTTGGAAGCGTTTTGAACTTTGGGATTAGGGAAGTTCAACCTTAATTACAACATGGCTCCAATCAGAAGCCTGGTTTTGATACCTAAAAACAAGTCCCACCTCCCCTCATTACCAAAAATAAAACACTCAAACAGGCAAACTGCTCTCCCCTTGACTCTAAGCCAAACTGATCATTGGGTCAGGTCATTAAGTCACATGTAATCAACAACATGTGTAAGGAATTATCCTAAAAAGAAATTGCCAATCTGTTTTAAAAAAAAAAAAAAAAAACAAGCTCTTTGATTTTGTTGATAATAAATCAGGTTTTTGTTTATAATTGATCGATTCAGTTTGCAAAGCTGATCACACAGTGATGTGTGCATGAGTCCACAGTACATACACATTAGATATTATACGTATATGAACAGGGAAATATCACAGAGGGAAACAAAGGAACACAGCAGGGAGCTTGCCTCCCCGCAGGCCCTGCCATTAGTGGAGCAGCCTGGGCACCCTGCCTGATCTCAGTGTCCTCTTCCTAATCTGTGAATGAAATAGCTAGGTCCATGTTTCCTCTGGGAAGAAACTGTCAAACCAGGAGACAAGCTTCAAGCCCCATCAATTTGTACCTCGAACTTACTGTGAGGTAATACTCTAAAGACCACAAAACTGTAGAGTTTGACAAATGACCCAGTTGTATGCAAATAATGCTAAAGCAGAATTACTCCTCAGACAGCTATGTCAATAGCCCTTTTCTCTTCCTACATGTAACTAAAGCCTTTATTTATGTCATTTACCCCAGCTGCTTTGAACTGGAGTAATTTCAGGTTGCTCATAAATATTTTTCAATCCCAACACCCAAATTTAAGAAACATGCTCTACTTACAGTTACGAATGTCATTCCAGTCAATTTTAGAGAAGAAAGGGTGGCAACAGAGGCCCTCAAACTTCAACCTCTCTCTCTGGCCACACAACAAACTTTGAATGAGATCAAGGAATCCACTGCTCACTTTGGGATCATCCGGAAATTTCAAAAACCGCTGCTCCAAAAAAAAATACAATAATTAATTTTTTTAGCAGTGATTCAATTTCTCACATCCCAAAGAATATTTCTCATATATGCAAGTATTTTTTACTTTTATCTTTTTTAAAGAAAGTTTTATATCCTCTTAACTTTGGACCAAAGGCATGTTCCCAAAATAAGTGGCCTGTTCACATCAATAGGCCTGGCTCCTTTGTAGGGGCTCCATCTCCTCCTCAGCTTGACCTCTGCTCCCCTCTCCAGCTCATCTTGCATGCTCCACATCTCTCTCTTTGCTGTCCAACAATGATGAGCTATTTAAAGTTCCCTGGACACATCACACTGTTCTCCCGGCCTAGAACTCCCTCCCCACCCACCAGCCTTCCCTGGCTCCCTTTCCTACCCTGGTGCTCATTTCCACAGGCTCCCTCTGTACTCTGCTCTTGCCCTGACACAATGTACTGCAGTTTTTGACTGATGATGAGAAAGGGCAGCGAGGGCCTCCTTGCTCATCACTGTGAACCCAGTACCTCCGGTATCTGCTGCAATTCTCTTGTGACTGAATTACTCAATGAATGAGTGAACTGAAATGAAGGAAATAAATCAGCCCCAAGAGTCATCTAAGGGGAAACTTCAACTCAAGAGGAGACTCAAGAATAACAATGTATGTACATTAAGAATGTGTATTAACCATTCCAGGAAGATGTAAATTGAATTAGATACGAAAACCTAAGAAATAAGTTCCCGTTTTTCCTTTTGGTTGAAACTGAAAACTACATATTTATCATGTCCTTAAGAATGAGCTTAGTATAGCGAAAATTACAGTTATTAGAAAACAGGTGATCCTTTGCTTGTTTTGGGTTTTTTTTTTTTTTTTTTGCAGTACTGGGGACAGAACCTAGGCCTCTCCATTTTAGGCAAGTGCTCTACTACTGAGCTACACTCCCAGCCCAGAAAATACTTTTATTTCACTTTATATACATATATTAATATAATTCTAATTAATTTTCTTATTCAATTTTACTACCATATTTGATAATTCTCAGAAGCAGTACAACATAAAATCAAGAGCATGGGCTTCAGAGTCGGGCTGCCTGTGTTATGTGGGGCAAGTTACATAACCTCTCTGTGATTTGGTTTTCTCATCTGCAAATGAAAATTATCATAATAATAATACCTACCTCAGTGTTGTCTGAAGATGAATTAAGCTAATAAACTATATTTCATCAATTCAAAGACTCACATTTATGCACATTTAACAGAAGTGAAATCAAGATGCATTTTATAATCAATAAAAATATTAAAATTAATTGGCAGCAGTTTTTCTTTTCTAGTGATACATGAAATAATGACAGAGTCTTACAATTACTGGCAATTACAATTATAGTTTAATTCTATGAACTATAATTAATAAAGTGTTAGCACAGCTTTTGGCACAAAGTGAGTGTCATGCTGATTTACATATAAACATTCATTCACACCATTTTTAAACGGCATTTCTCAATGTTACTTTGAAATCTAATGGCCCTTTACCTGGAAGTTCATGATGTTATTGAAGGTTCTGGCTGAGGTTCCCTCCGTGAACGGGGTTCTCCCATAAACCATTTCGTAGGCGATGACTCCCACGGACCACCAGTCACAGTCTGGACCATAGACACCTTTCCCGTCCCCATTCATAATGGTCAGCACTTCAGGAGCCATGTAATCTGGGGTGCCAATCGGGAGTTTGGAGTTCACCTAGAATCCCATCAGTAAAGTGAATTCAGCAAACTTTCAAGTGTCCTCAAGTAGAGTGCCACAGCCACATCAGACCCAAGCTGATCTGCCACTGATCACACCTCTGTCAAGTAACACATTATCAGGAAACGCAAACATTTACTAATTTTCTTTTTTAAAAGCACACAATACAATCCAAAGGCAGCAGGACAAAATGTGTTGATGACCTTCACCCCTTGGTTGTACAAATGGAAGCTGGGCATGTGGCATCAATGAAGGTGTTTCCTGGTATCTCCTGATACAGGTTCCTGATTTGCTAGAACTTCTTTTACTTAAGAAAACAGCAAAATGATTATAAAGCCTAACAAGCAATCTAGAAGATCAGTCTAACCATCACTAAGGAACTGGCAGCTAACAGGCAATGCAATATTACAAATGCAGGTTAGATCTCAAGTTCAAAAAAACGGGGAAATAGATTCTGGAATCCGCATTCCCATGTTAGCCTGCCCGCAGGGTGTGACATGACTAATACCTTCCACCCAGCGATGGATGTTAATGAGTTCATTTTCCTCACCTCACTCTTTCTCCTGTGATCCCTCCCCACTGTTTAAAACCCAGGGGTCTACAATCCAATGGTGCCCCAGCACCTGACCTTGGCAAGGCATTAGGACAACGTAGGAGGTGTTTTCATAAAGGTAAAAGTATTCCATTTTTAGGAACTGTCCTTTTCTCCCTGAGAATTTGTCCTTCTGGATGTTTTAGTGTTTAAATGTGCTTTGTTTCTTGAAATGATGCTGATGAAAGAATTAGGTCTTCTGCCCCTCATTCCAAACCACTCACTAGGGGGGCCCGTACGTGGCAGCCCGTCTGGTCTTCAAAATTGTTTTGAAGTTTTAATGAGCCATGAAATTTGAAGTCTGAGGATCACCTGTCTAACCTCCCTCCCCATCAAAACAGGAAGGCCCTGACTTTAGTCACATACCACGTTAACCAGATGTCCTATTACCCCACGTGGCAAATGGGCTTCTCGGGTCAGCAGTTAAATGGTGTGAAAGAACCTTCTCCTCATTAAAGGATGTTAAGTGCCCCCGAGAAAGCCCAGAGATTGGGGGGTATGGCCACACACCTGTAAGACTGGACTTCATATCAAGAAAGTAAATTTGCTTTGCTTTAATTGGGTATTGAGAGAAAGGGGAATGTTTAGAGAAGATACTGTGAGGCCTCCTTTCCCCAGTGATGCTGGATGAAGCTCTTCCAGCCCGAAACTAAGCTTGTTCATTCCTCTGACCAAGATCCTTTTATTAAAAGAAATGAGATTTTTCTGGAATTCTCCCATCTCCTCTCATTTTATACACACACACACACACACACACACACACACACCCCAATATGTGGGCAATACAGGAATATATATATCATTCCTATAATTCTCCTGTCCCTCTTCCTTATCCCTTTCCCTTTCCTCAGGCCCACATTCTGATACAGGATTCTGGGCTAGGAATGGGCTCAGTGACAGAGCACTTTGTCTGCTGTGCACAAGGCCCTAGGCTCCATTCCCAGCACCAAAAAAAAAAAAAAAAGAAAAAAGTTCAGTGGTGTAGGTTCTTCCCATTTCTGACACTAATCACCATTGCTTTGGGCAACAGGATCTCCTCTACAAGCCCCCACTCAGGAAAGCTGGACAGTCCGATCACCCAAGAAACCCGCAAGCAGACCTGTGCTAAAGGACAGAAGTAAGAGCAAAGGGGCCACATTGTGGTCCAAACAGAGCCACAGCATGATTGAGGCTTAAGTCAAGGAAGGGAAAGCCTTGACATTGGGAAGTCTAAGCCAAGACTCTGTCCTATGAGCTCAGCACAGGGTTAGGATTAAACTATAGGATCTTGGCAAAAACCACAATCCTAGCACTGAGCAAGAGGTATTCTTTAACAAAACAAGAACTGTCACATCTTGGCTTAGCTAAAGAATGATAATGTCACTAGATTGTTGATCAAATGCCTAATTACCTTGCAGGACCCGAACTACACAGTTGTCAAATAAGCACTATTGGATTTTATTTTATTTCCATATAGGTTGTTCCAGAATATTGCTTTTCTTGTTTGCAGCTGACAGGACAGAGTCACTCGTTCACATCCAGAGAGTTGAACTTGACTTGGTCACATATCAGGGTGACCCAGTCAGAAAGCATAAAATATCAATGCCTCATTTTAAAACTAATGATTAGACTTATTAAAAAGAGTCAGATAACACATACCTTGCCCCATCATAGGTATGTGATTAAATATATTTACATCCAACAATTTTTAAAATTTCATTATTAATTTAGAAAGCTATGACAGGAAAAAAAATACCAACTGACTTGCTCACTATACAATTCCACATAGTGTTTACTTGCCATTAAAAAGACTTCTAGTGACTGACCATTAGTCACTGACCTCCAAGCACCTTAACCTGGTCAACACACACATAAACTTACAAGTCCTGATGGGGATTTTGCAGTATGCTTTCACTCTCCTCTGGTGGCAATTCAACCAGCTAAGCTGAGTGAGATGTTAAAAGTAAACATGCATCTGGAGTCCAACCTGCCCGCAGTACACTATTCCACAAGGCTCCAATAAATTTGGTTAATTTTTACTATATTGACAGGGAAAATAAACCAGCTCAGCAGGAGACAATAAGAAAATGGCCAGGGGACAGAAGAGTCTGCTATATTTGAGGAAACAGAAGGAAAAGGAAAGAAAGGAAGGGAGGGAGGGAAAAAGAAGAGGGTTAACTTAGCAGACTCTTATACCAAAAGCAAATGAGGAAGTAAGAAAACCATCCCAATCCCTTTTCATAAAATGCTTACATGTAAAACTGTTTAAAACCTAAGTCTCTCCATCTAGATGCCCAGGGCATACACACACACCTGTAGAAACCGGGAAAACGGAATTCTCACTATGTTGTTCCTCTTGTGCAAAAGAAAATTACATCTTTTCACTCCTACGTAAATCTAAACAGGAAGAGTGCCTATGGGCTTCCAACTGCTCAAAGGGGCTCTTTATTGCTGAAAAATGCTACAATGTGCTTAACTAGAATCTCCTTACAACTCTTTTCAAGAAAGAAGAATAACCGATTGGAACTGGGAGAGGTTTACCAGTCTCTCAGATTCTTATAAGGTGAAGTGGGTGACCCAAGTCACACAGCAGGTCCTGTGGTCACTAGGCCTCTGCTCCTACTGAATAACATAAAATTCTCCAAGGTAAAACACAAAATACTTCTGAATAAGAAACTTGAGATAAAGACAATGGACAGTGGAAAAACCTCAATGTATCTAAGATTCAGAAATATCTAAAAAACAAAGATAAAGTTTGGGAAAGGCAGGAGAAAGGACTGATTGACTTTTGGGTGACAGTAATTGAAATAAATGTGGATATATTTTTTCTAGTATACTGAGTGCAGAAAATATATCCAACCTACTTTAGGCCTATAAAACATTCTATTCAAAGGAAACACATATTTAACCCTCCAACATTGATCAAAACTATTTTTTTAATTACTAATTCTATATTCACACTTAAAATGATCTAGAATTGTAAATTATTGCTCTTCTGTAATAAAACAGCCTTTACATGTAAAATAATGCTAAAAGTTCCCTCTTATCTATTTCTCACATTTTGACCCTAAAGGCACAGGGAGAAAAGAGGTACAATATTCTAAGTGTGCATATGCAATGATGTAACTCCCTGACCAAGATAATGGGAGACTGAGCTTTGAGCTGCAAATAAACCTGAGTGCCTCCAAGAGGATCCCGCCTGGAGTGAAAGTCAGCTACAATTAGAGGAACTGAAAAAGGCAATTGGCAGCACCAGAATAGAGAAATTTGACTAGGAACTCGCCTCCCCACCAAGTGCTCTGAAGAGAGTTCCTCTAGATGTGGAGATAGGCTCTTATTCTCAATTCTTATTTACGAAGCAATGACTATGGATCTTAATCCAGTTTCCTGGGTAGGTTTTCTATGGTAAGCATGTTGCCAGCTCTGATTAATGAGCTTCTTGAGGCTTCTCAGTCTACTATAGACATTCTCAACTCAGAGTGGTAATTTTGCTCCCCTCCTTCCAGGGACATCTGGCAATGGCTGGAGACATTTTTGGTTGTCATAATTGATAGGGAAGGTACTTTTGGGACCTGGTGGATAGAGATCAGGTATATAGCTAAATATCCTAAAACACCACAATAAAGAAAAGGCAACAGAGCTGAAGTTATACTGTCAAGACTACAGACATACACTGCAATTTATTCTCAAATGCATGCGTTTCTGGGTTTTAATTTTTTGAGATGGGGTCTTTCTAAGTTGCAAAGGCTGACCTTGAACTCTCGATCTTCCTGCCTCAACCTTCTGAGTAGCTGGGGTTATAAACATGTGACATCATGCCTAGCTCTGATGTGTGAGTTTATTAATGCCACTAATACAATGCATAAGTTTTTTTAATCTTAGAAGACAGTTTTGTGTTATTTTTTCCTCTGCCTTAATTTACTAAATTTAATATAAGTTTTCATGCCTGTTTTGGAGTTATACTTAATTTTTCTTGCAGGGGCACTAGGGCTTAAAACTCAGTGCCTTGCCAGTGCCACCCATATGCTCTACCACTGAGCTACATCCCAGTCCTTCTATATCATTTTTAAAGCATAAAATGCTTTGAATCTATAATCTTATTCTTACTGTGATGATTGAGTGAGCAGATTATAAGAACATAACTCGAAAAAAATAATAGTGCTGAGGTTGAGAAATCCTAATTCTGGACAGCATTTGGAGCCTGTTTTCCAAGGGCCCAAACATTTAAGTAAATTATCTTCAGCAGGTCTCAGGTCCTCAGAACACACAGGCCAGACGCTGAAGTACAGTGTGTTAACCCAACTCTCAGCCTTCTCCTAGTACCAACCTAATAACACCCGCCTTTCCTCCAATGCATTTTCAGGCAATTTTACATACTGTCCTATTTATAAAGGACTTAACTTAGACCTGGGGGGCATTTTGAAAAGCAGCTTCTAACCTCTTAATTTGTGCATTTTAACTAGAAACAGTATTTTCTAGAGAAAAGAATAAAGGCCAAGTTCTTAAGGATTTGTCTAGGTCACCAAGTGGTTCGGTTGTGAAATTAATCTTAAAACCTAAGTCGATTTTCTCTTAGACCATTCTTTTTGCAAGCTGACCTCAAAATTCACATTTTAGTAAGAACCAACTTTCTTAGAGGATTTTTTAACTCCAATTTTTTTAAACTTTGTCATCTTTTTCATGAAGTGTTCTTACTCTTGATCTCAATAGCTCCACTCCTGCCTTCCTAATTAGCATGTGGAATACAGTTTAATTTACTAAAGGTCCAAAACTTAAAAATGACATTTTGAGCACTGGTTCTTGACACTTAAGGATATTTAATTCAAATGCTCTGATTAGCTTCAGTTTTGTTGCATAGGAAACGGAGGATTTGAGAAAAAGAAGGTTACATTACATAAAATATTTCAACAAAATATTTTAAAGTAAAAACGATACTACATCAGAAGTTTCTAAGAGACAAGAAAAATGAAGGCAAAAACAAAATAAACATTTTCCTTTCTTTTTAACCAAACTGTTCCTAAAGATGTTTCATATGGTCTAAAAAGGCATTATACATAAAAGGGTGCTATGAATAATTCCACATCCCCATTCCCACCCTATCCCTCTAGGAGTAGTAGTATTCTGGCAGACAAAGTCTCCAAAAGGTTGCTCATCACTGTATCCCATTATTTCCCAAATTTATGAGGCTCAAGGAATGCTTTTTTGGCATAACCTCTATTAAGCTATTTTATTCCATTGTTACCATTTGATTTGAATTCATTTTAGCAGCTGATCCAAAATCCACCAACTTGATGTGTCCTGTTCGGTCAATGAGAACATTCTCTGGCTTGATGTCGCTGTAAGAAAATGAGGACCCTGAATTAGCACTGTGCTTGATAATCAGCAAGCAATCGCTAACCAAGGATCTCAATCAAAGCAAGAACCTTAGTGTATGTATTCCACTGCATAGAACCTGCCTATTGATGGATATAATTGGCATACATTTTGAAAAAAAAAAAAGGAAGGCAGAACAGAGAAATAAAAAGGAAAAGAAGAAAATCCATGTTATTATATGGATTATTTCTCCTACAAACACATATTTTGCATTACAAAACTAAGGCCAAAGAAGCTAAATGAGAACTTAACCAAGGTCATGCAACTAGCCAATGAAAAAGCTGAGCCTTTGCCCAGATTTTATGAATATTGCTCTGTCATTATATTCCCACAACATTCTCAGATTTTAAAACAGTATGAGTGAAGACGAAAAGAAGCACTTATCACTGAGGATTTTGTGGTGCACCTTTATGAATTATTAATGGATATAGTTAAAAGTGTGCTATGGTTTGGATCTTTAGTGACCCCCAAAGGCCCATGTGTTAAAGGCTTAGTTCCAAGCATGGTGCTTTTGGGAGGTGACAGAATCTTTAAGATTGGATCCTTGTTCTGTTGTAGATATGAGGTGTCTCCCAAAAGTTCATGTATGAGGCCATGCAAGAATGCTTAGAGGTGAAATAATTGGGTTATGAAGCCTTAACCTAATCAGGGCATTAACCCACTTGAATGGGTTAACTGGGTGGTAACTGTAGGCAGGGAGGATGTAGCTGAAGGCAAGGTGGATCACTGGAGTGTGCCTTTGGTGTACTTTGTTCTTGGCAAGCAGAGCGGAGCACTCTCTTCTTCCTGGTGCCAGGTCCCATGCTGCTTTCCTCTACCACACTCTTTTTTTTTTTTCCTTTGGACTTACAGATGTTTTATTTAAGAGAATAGGAAGTAGAAGGAAGATGGCTCCTCAGCCACACTCTTCCATCCTGATGTGCTGCCTTACTGCAGGCCCAGAGCCACGGAGTTGCCCCTCCATGACCGAGGCTTCTGAAACCATCAGCCCCCAAATAAACTTTCCTTCTCTAATTGTTTTTGTCTTATCTTCTGGTCACAACATTGAAAAAGCTGACTAAAACAATGCCAGATCACTGGGGGCTTGGCCTCAAAGAGGGCTGTTGGACCCTGGTCTCTTCCTCTGCTTTGCCCTCCACTGGTGAATAAGTGGTCTTGCTCCATCATGTGCTTTTGCTGTGGTGTGTGACCTTACCACAGGCCCAAAGTGACAAGAGAAAATCCATCATGGGCTGAAACCTCCAAAACTGTGAGCCAAAAACACCCTTCTCCCTTGTAAGCCGATTATCTCAAGCATTTGACACAGGGGAAAGAGAAAGCTGACTGACGCAAAGTACACTCCATGTCTCCCTGTGGCACGCCAGGTCCTTCCACAAATCAAATTCCACGTATCTACCATATAACTCAAAGAACCCATACAAGGGTTCTTGATCCTATTAGGTACACTAACTATTAACAGATGGTACCAGTAAATTTGGTGCTAGTAAACTTGAGAATATTACAATTTTAGATCTATTTCACTGGTGAATTCACAAGCTGTCACCTCTGCCATTTTGGAAAGTTTTCTTTCAACCATTTACAGGTAAGATTGTCTAAAAACTGGATGAATCGTTATTTTGATCCTGAAATCTTTCATCCACTCATTTCCATGCAGTAACTCTTCCATGATACAGATAAATTCTCAGTATGCTATTAAGGAATCTCACTTACCGGTGTACATATCCCATCTGATGAACACTGTGAACAGCCAAAATCAGTTCAGCTAGGTAAAACTGAATCATATTTTCATCTAATTGGTCCTCATATCTATTCAAAAGTGACAGCAAATCCCCTCCAGGCTGATATTCCATGACCTGTATACAATACCAAAGTTATTAATTTTTCACACACCCCAAAAAGAGGGAATGCTTCAATTAGATCTTCGAATACCACCTGACATGTTATAATTACAATGTCTCCACAAAGCAATGAAGATGTGTGAGACATAGTGTAAGACATAGGATAAGGTCCCTGCCCTGCAGAAATTACATCCATTACCCAAGAGAACTGATATAATGAAAGACTAGTCCCAGGCACCGTGCACAACGTTTACAAGGCAAAGCTTGAAAAGTTATATTAATTCCACCTACTCCCCCATCCACCCACCCAACTTAATACCCCATTCCCTAGGATTCAGTACATACTGTAGATGGATATTCCTGGAGGGCAACAAACTCTCTTACCTCCTTTTTGCATTCCTCTCAGCATCCAGCAGAATATAGGAGGCGTGCAAAAAATGCGTCACTATTTTTTCCTTTTACAGACAGTGTAGAGGCAATTGACAGTCTCTATTAAAAATCTAACCATGAATATGTACCCTTTGACCTAGTAATCCCACTTTTTTAAAAAACTATTTTTAGTTGTAGTTGGATGATATCTTTACTTATTTTTTAATGTGGTGCTGAGAATTGAACCCAGTGCCTCATACATGCTAGGTAAGTGCTCTACCACTGAGCCACAACCCCAGCCCTGTAATTCCACTTTTAACCATTTATTATTTTATGGTAATTTGAAGATAGGTAGATAAATAAGTAGATCCACTGAAGCATTGTGAGTAATAGAAAAAAAAGAAAGAAACCTGGAAATCTTCCAAGTATCTATCCATAAGAGAATAGCTAAATTATGATATATTGAAACGATGGGATATGATACAGATATTAAAAACAAATGGATTCCATTTATTCCTACTACCATGGAAAGCTGCCCATGATAATATAAAGTGACATCCTGTATAGGATAAAGTATAACCTCTTTTTTATGAGAAAAAAAGTAGCAGATTTATTGGTGGATACAGAAAAAATCTAGAAGAAGAACATAAAGCTTCAGGTAAATGTTTGATTAGTTTAAAAAAATTTTTTTTTCTTTTGCCCCAAGGACCTGAAATCCTTCCTCCTTTTGAGGATAACCAGCTGTGATATTCCTGAGTCAACACAGGGCCTTCAGGCCAGTTAACCAGTTGGCGGCAGACTCCACCTGATAACTTCACCTCTTTACCTTTCAGTCTCATTCCCTGTAAACTAAGATAAGACTAATCCCCTTGCAATATTTTTTTATATTCAGATTAAACAAGACAAGGTCCTGGGAGGTCCTGCACAGTGCCTGGTACCAACATGAAGTCAGCCACCATTCAATCCCTGTCCTTCCCCTTCCTGTACTGTGTGCATTCTTTCCTGGCTGAAGAGAAGACTGGGCCCATTTTGACCACTGCTGCAACCAGGTTGACCTTCATGGAGTTTGCCTGTCCTTTGTTCTGACTTGAATTTTACTGACCATTCTACAAATATCTTTTTTTTTTTTAGAGATTTATTTATTTATTTATTTATTTATTTATTAGAGGGGGGAGAGAGAGAGAGAGAATCTTTTTTTTTTAATATTTATTTTTTAGTTCTCGGCAGACACAACATCTTTGTTGGTATGTGGTGCTGAGGATCGAACCCAGGCCGCACACATGCCAGGCGAGCGCACTACCGCTTGAGCCACATCCCCAGCCCTACAAATATCTTTTAAGTTATATTCAATCTTTCCTAGAAAAAGGCAAGATTCAAATAGCCTTCTTTTGAAAAACCCTGAATATCCCAAACACTATTTTCTGAAAACCAATTTTGGGATGTAAATTCTCACTATTATCCCCCACGAAACTCTTGTTTGCCTTTAGTTAAGAATTAGAAGAAAGTTCTAGAAAGTCTAAACTAGTTGAACAGATCCCTAAATGCCCCAGACTGGTTCAGTAAAGATGCCAGAAAGTCTGCCCAGCACCAGGTCAAGCCAAACCAGATCCCCCTGGGGAAGCCAGGGACTTACATATCCTCCCTGAGGGCTCCTTGGAACCTGGCAATCTGCCACATTCGCACAGCTTCTTACACTCAGCAGACACCCAGCCAGGCTCCAGACAATTACATTAGAAGAGCACGATTCCATTTACACTGCAATTACCAAAAACAACTGGATTTGTGAATTAACAAGGAGGACAACACTTAGAGGGGCAGCACCTAACATGCATACCATTTCCCCAAATTCACAGCACATGTAAGATGTTTGGCCCAGCCCTCGAATCCACAGAAGCCACCTGGTTCCCTCCAGCCACCCACTCATCCCAACCTGGCTCTCCATAGGCCCTAGGTATGTGGGTGAATGCTAATTTGTACGTCTGTTTTAAATACATATTGCCATCAAAAAGGTCTTAAACATAAAAAAATGCACAGATAATAACAGAAGTACTCATACTTTCAGAACTCAAATGCCTTAAAATAAGAACAATGCATATTTATGATGACATGCTGCAGTTGTAAATTTCCTATGGTTCCATTAAAGATTTGAAAAAACAGAACAGCTTTTAAGTTTAAGGCTCAGAAAGTCAAATATATAACAGCCACTGGCAACTTCTAAGAGCTCTCAAACTGATCACTACTTGGTTCTTAGTGTCTACTCCTAAAGATTTGATTTGTTGTGACCAGCAGAATAGTACAGAAAATAAGAAGCATCTCTTTCAAGACAAAGAGGCATGTATTCGTTGCTCCTATTCAGAAGACTCCCTGCCAAACTACATTAATCTTTTCTATGGATCAAACAACTTTCCATCTCTTCAGAAATCCTGGATTGATGAGAAAACAACCAACAAAAACCAGCATGCTTTACTATGTGGGGCCAAAATAGACATTCTAAAAGACAAACATTTAAATAGACAGGGTCCTTATCAGAGAAACTAATCAAACTCAACTCCCACCCCCCAACACAATTCCAGATTACAGCATTAAAAATTGAACTGTGCACATTAGGAGAACATAGTTTGGCCATTTACTGGGTAAATTTGGCTATTCCAAGATGTTATTCATATTCCAAAACTACAGTATGGGGTATAGTTGTTCCTTCTGGAACACATGGAGTCCATGGGAAAGAAAGTTTGTGCAAATCAAAAAGCTTAATAAATCATTATGCTATTAGGTTTAAAGATACAATGAAGAACCAGGACTTGGGGACTTTCAGAAACACTTTGGGACTGTTAAAAATGGTACCAAATCAAGAGACTCCAAAAGCATCACTGAAAGTCACAAACTGTAAGTCTTGAAGTCTCCACACCAGATGACCTACTGTGAAACAAAGAGCGGTGTCAGCAGATGCTATGAACTAGTTAAGTCCAACATCATCATCCAGGCTGTCCCAGAGTCTCCGTACTGCGTCTGATTTTATCCAAAAATGTGACTCTGACCCTGACTTTTACTACTCAGAGATGCCCAGTGAGGTGCTCACGTATCTCCCTCAGAAAAAATGTGGTTCTAATTCAAGAAGACTTTCAGCTATCTAAAGCATGGTTTCCCAGGCCCACCTGCCCATCAGAATCACCAGAAGAAAGACTTTTTAAAAATAAGACGATGCAGAGGTACACACCTGTAAACCCAGTGACTAGGATGGGCAGCTGAGGCAGAATGATCAAGTTCATGGCCAGACTGGACAACTTAGCAAGACCTATCTCGAAATAAAAAGGGCTAAGGATGCAGGGTGCAGTGGCGCACGCCTGTAATCCCAGCAGCTTGGGAGGCTAAGGCAGGAGGACTGTAGTTCAAAGCCAGCCTCAGCAAAAGTGAGGTGCTAAGCAACTCAGCGTGACCTTTTCTCCCAGTAAAATATAAAATAGAGCTGGGGATGTGCTCAGTGGTCAAGTGCCCTTGAGTTCAATCCCCAATAGAAAAACAAAAGGACTAAGAATACAAAGTGCATTGGTAAAGCACCCCTACATTCAATCCCTAGCACTGCAAAAAAAAAAAAAAAAAAAAAAAAGACTATTCATCCAAATAAACACCTGAGTGCCTACTATGTGCAACTGTTCTAGATATTAGGAATAGAGCAGTGAATAAGACAAAAATCTCTGCCTTCATGGCAGGCATCCTAGTGGAACAAAACAGAATTTCAGATGATAATAGTCATCATCATCAACAATGTGCAAAAACAGTAACACACATCTCCTTCCCACCCTAACCATTGAGGAAGCTTGTTAAAAACATGGATTCCAGAGACTGACTGGCTCCAGACTTCACAGATCTAGCTCCATGGGTGGAGTCCAGGAATCTGAATATTTAAGGAGCTCCTAGGGTGATTCTGATGTAGCTTAGTCCAGCACTGAAGTGGTACCCGCTGCTGACAAGGCTGTGGAACCAGTGTGGCTTCTTATTCAAACTGGATTAAAAGGTTCCACAGCAGAGGAGAGGTGCCCTTGAATGGACCTTGGCTTTAATACAGCCATCACGTCTGCTATGCGTATTTTTTCAGTGACTACCTGAATATCAAGACAAGATCACTGACAACAAAGGGCTGGAAAATAACCAGTCCATCAGCACTGAAGCAATGAGCTTCCATCCTTGCAAGGACTGGAGATGTCTCCTGTACACAATGAGCAGCTGTAGGTCACCCCGATGGTGATCACTAAGGACAGTAATCCGAAGCAGACAGACAGGAGGGGGGAAGAGCCCTCTAGTGAAACAGCCCTAAACAATGTGGCAACCCTGCTGACGGCTGAGAAAGCACAGCAGCTGACAGACAAGCCCGAGCCAGGCTTGGAGCTATAATGGACTTGCTCTTTTAAAGCAAAGACTTTCAGGCCAACAGAGACAGACCCTTCTGATGGCAGCAGCTGCAGATGCTAATTAAAGGGCAAATCTTACATGTGTTCAGTTTGGAAGGAGCGGATGCTTCTCTGTTGGTGTTTCCATCTATACCCCAAGTACTGAGATAGCAATTTCCAAGCACTGCATTGAATTTAAAGTGAAGGACAAATGCAGGCCCTCATGCATGCTAGTGTGCCCGGGAGTGCTTGCATGCACACACATGCATGTGGGGGGAATGAACGTTTAATAGTTCTTTAGTACTGCTGTGGTTTGAATGTGTCTCCCTGAAGTTCCTGTGTTGGAAATTTAACCCCTAAACTCACACCTTTTTTAAAAAAATATTTTTAGTTATTGATTGAACAAACTTTCTTTCTTTCTTTCCTTCTTTATATGTGGTGCTGAGAATCAACCCAGTGCCTCAACATGCTAAGCAAGTGCTCTACTACTGAGCCACAACTACAGCCCTAAACTCATATCTTGATGGGATTTTGAGGTGGGACCTTTCAGGAGTAATTTGGGTTAGATGAAGTCAGGAGAGTGGGGCCCCTGCAGTGGCATTAGTGGCATTATAAGAAGAGGCAGAGAAATCCAGACTCACATATTTGCTCTCTCTTGCCATGTGATGATGCAGTAAGAAGTCCCTTACCAGATGCCAAGCAGATACCAGAGTCATTTTCATGGACCTCTCATCCTCCAGAACCATTAGCTATCTAAGTCTCTATTCTTTATAATTTACCCAGTCTCAGGTTATAGCACCAGAAAACAGACTAAGACAAGGACTCTGTTATAATTTGAATAGGCATCATTAGAGGCATGCTGTTCTAGGGTGGTTAAGAAGGTCTTGAAACTGTTACCTTGAAATGCTTGCACATTCAGCATGACTGAAGTGACATTTATAAAAAAAATGTGATGATACCAATGGCTTCCATGGTATCATCTTCCAATTCTCCTGATCTTTGGCACGTGGGAGGAAGGGAAGGCATTATTTAAGCAGAGTGACACCTGGCAGAGACCCTATATTATTCTTCATGAAGGGCTGGGTGACCCAGAAAAAAAAGAGAGAAGGCCCTTTGTCTCAGAAAATATGAATCCCAGTCTGATTCAACCATCTATTAAAAAAGCCCTTATTGAGGATTGAATCATCCAGAATCTTGGCAAGAGAGAGACAGTACACTCAAACCAGGTAATTGTGGACATTAATTAATGAAGGGGTTATTTACAAAGGTACAAATTAGCTTAAAAGGAAACAAACATAGTATGATAGGACACCCCAGGGCTAGCAACAGCAAGAACATATGTGTCACTCCTGGGCCTGGAAGACAAGGAAAGGGATTTCAGATATGTACACTATTGCTGGCAGGACAAGAGGAAGAAGCAATGATCAGAAAATAACCAGAGCTAGAGCGGCAGATAACGATTCTCAAAGTGAGATCCCCAGAGCAGCAGCAGCAGTATCACCTGAACACTTAATGGAAATGCAAATTTCAGGGTCCCACCCAGAGCTACTGAACCAGGGGAACAAAGGAGGACAATGTGATTAAACTGTGGCTCCTAAAATGGCAAAACTCTCAGCACACTCAGGTGAGATACACCTGAAAACACAAAACAACTATTTTAAAGGCACAAAAAACTCATAGAACCCACCCCTACTCCCCACCCCCCACCCCCCAGCTGCCAAGGCAATAACACACTCAGCAACTGAATTGGGGTCAAAAAAAGGAATTAATATCTCATCCGACAATGAGAAAATTGAAGCTGAAAAGGCCAACAACTCTGGAGAGACCAAACAAGGAAAAGTAATAAAACAAGAACGATATTCCAAGGAACAGCCTCTCTCTGAAGGGCAGCTGGCTTCGAAACCCTGGCTTCTGAAGTGGCAGCGCGTGAGCACATGCCTGGTGAGTTTTGAGAAGTGCCTGAAAAATCAGATAATCTTAGCCAAGAGATCAAAACAGCACATGGTCTCGCTGTCAAAACTGTCATAAGCTGCACATTTCAGTAAACAATGGAGTTGCATTCATTAACTCTCTCCTGGCTCCCAATGACAAAAACATCATGGGGGGGGTGTTCACTAAGTCCCTGGGGTCAGTACCTAGAAACAGTCCACTTCCAGGTTACTCCAAATTGCACAGGTGCAGTTTAAAAGTGAGAGAGGATATATAAAAAGCTAATCCCAAGCAGCACATCACAGTCATGAGGCAATCAGCAATCATTTCGGATAAAGTGGTGCAATACAATGAGTCAAAATATGGAAGGTGGAGTTAGGAGGCCTGGCTTCAAATCCCAGCTCCTCCTCTGTGGCAGACTCAACTGTCCCCACAAAATCCATCCTTCCTTTCTTCCATAGTAATAACAATACCTGGACATAGGCCATGCAGCTAGACAATACATGCCCAAGTCTCCCTGGTGGGTAGATGTGCACTCACATGACTAAATTCTGGCAAGCAGAATGTGGGAAGAAATGGTGGCCCCTACTTCCACATCATTCTGTGTGAAAGAAACTTGCCTGCTCTGAATTCCTGCTCTTTTTTCTTTTTTAAATATTTATTTATGTATCTTTAGTTTTATGTGGATACATTAGTTGGTTTTTATGTGGTGCCGAGGATTGAACCCACTAGCTCATGCATGCTATCACTGAGCCACCACCCCAGCCCCTGCTCTTTTTTCTTAACAGCCAGCTGGAACAAAAACATGAAATGGCCCAACTTCAACCATGTAAAAAAATGTAAGGAATGGAGGAGCCACAAGATGGAAGGAACCTGGGTCCCTGGATTATCAAATACAACAGAGCTGTTCCATTAGCCTAGAATGGATACTGGAGACTCTTTGTAATAGCCGCTGAACTTATACCATAACTAACACTTCTCAGTCCAACTGGGGACAAACATTTGGAATGAACAGAGAGAAGACAATGGAAGGTAACAGGAGGGAAAGAAAGTTCATGGGTCAATTATAGGCTGAGAGCAAGGGCAGTCTGAAGAGCCCCTAAATATGAAAAATATCAACCCAAAAAAAATCTCACAACAAAATTTAGATACAACAATACTGAAAGTGGCAGGTTGTAAAATAATGTTTTCTTTGTTAAGATCAGCTCCTTCACTGAAGGACACTGATGAAGGCATCTGTTGCACAGAACTGAACAGATTTCTCCATGAACCAGATCAACAAAGCACTGCTTCCATGGGCAGCCTGCCAGAACACCAGACTAGCCTGTTATATAGAACCAGACAGTAAAAGGGAATTCGCAACCATTTTCTATGCACCAGAAAATGGTAAGCCTCATTCATTGGTATGTCACTACAAATGGAAATTTTTAAGCCTCAAAATTCGAAAGAAACCAAGTTCAATTTCCCTGCATTGCATTCCAATTTTTGAAAATCTTATTGGATCTATCTTGAATTACGTACTTGAGAGAGCAAAACTCCCACTGCTAACATAATATGATTTTGTAACACAATAAGTAAATTTGTATGTAAATCAGATTTCTATGAAATTAATCATACATTCATCTAATAAATATTTCTTAGGCATTCATTTGGCAAAGCTCTATTGGGAACAAGAGAGAGATAATTGCTCCCCTCATGGAGAAAGTAGCCTAGTGGAAGAGCCCAGCTGTCACTCATGTAGGTAAAGTAGAGGGTGCTATGGGCATAGAGCAGTGGGCATTCATCCCAGAAGCAGAGGGTCCAAGAAGTTTTCTAGAAGCAACATCTGATCCAAGCCCAGAAAGAAAACCAGGAGTTAGTCAGGTAAATAGAGAAAGAATGAACAGCATGCAGAAGAGTCAGAAGCAAGGTCAAAGATCCAAAGAAAGTTCAGAATGCAAATAAAACGAAAGGAGAGAAACGGTGCTGGATGAGTGCACTCGGAGGCAAGTGAACCACGCAGAAGAGTCTGAACTTCTTCCAGGTGATGGTGGGGCGTCTTGAAGAATTCTAACAGCAAGATGACTCGGCTGCAGTATGTGGGCGACCTGGGGGGTGGGGCAAGACAGATGGCAGGGAGAACACTCGGGAGTTTACGACAGTAATGCAGGCCAAAGAAAACAGAGGGGTCTCACTCAGGAGAGGTAGGACTGGAAAGCAAGGATGGCCAAGATGCACAGTAGGTAGAATTTTATTTGTTTTTCATTGATTTAAAATGTATCTTTAATTAAACTATATTAGCATTACAAATTGGCATTCAACTGTCAGGGGAGCTTACCACAATATCTAAGTTTCACCAAGCTCCAAAGATTTAGTGATCTATAAGTGGCCAATAAACATGATGGAATTTCAGTTCTTTACAGTGCCAATACAAATCCAGGATTCCCTTAGTTTGCAGCAGAATGTGTTTGGAGACTCAGAATGTTTCAGATTTTGGAAAGGCCAAGTGAAGCATACACTTTATATTACATACCACCTCAATAAGGGGCTGGATCAGCACCTCATAATCAAATGCATTCATAATTTTGTGGCAAAATACGTGAATAGTCACACTAAAGGGAATAAATAAAGAGACAAGTGGCCTGAAGAGTTCAGGTCAGACTTTGATGCAAACTGAATTCAAGTCAGTTCTGCTGCCAAACAAGTGAAAAAAAGAACTTGAGGTTATTCAGAGCTCTGGGCATTTAGGAATTACAGATAAGGGATAGTAGAACTATCAACACATCATCATTCCCATGCTGTTTGAGTTTCTATATGAAAATCATACCTCTATAAAGCATTTTACTCCAAAATACCAAATCACTTGAGAAGAAAATACAGACAAGGAAATAATTGCAAGATCCCGTTGGTAATACTCAATTGAGCTACTAAAGAAGGGTATAAAAATGTTCTTGAATCCAAGTATCAATGGTCTGAGACAAACAGCACTTAAGAAAATAGCTGTTTTTAAGATGTTTCCCATCTTGCAAGACGGCAGATGGAAAGTCTGAAAAGAAACTGAAGATGTCAATGCCAGGGGTAAGATCAAGAGGGATGGCCCACAGCCAGAGTGACTAAATAAGAAAAAACCCCCGCAGCTGGGACCCTGTCCTAGAGGAGGAACCAGCAGCCATCACCATTCTGAGAGGTATGACAGGAGGGCTTTATCCAAGCAGAAGTTCCCAGGAGCTAAATCCACAACTAAGAACTAAAAAGAAAGGCACGGTTCCTTCCACTATGACAAAGCCAGGCTGTAGTAATAAGAATGATGACACCAAAGCAGGAAATTCTCAAAATGCCCAGATACCACTCTCTGAAGATGTCACCTGAAAACCACTGGACCATGACAAAGCACTAGAGTCAGCAAGGAGGAAAAGCGCAGCTGGGGTTCCCCACAAGACCCCTCTGATCTTCATCATTGACCTCCAGGAAGGCAAGCAGGTGCCCATCAAGCCACTGAGCAGTAGCTTACCACATGTGACTAGACCACTAAATCTTCCACTGAGTTCCATTACACAGAAACTCAAAATTGGCCATCACCTGTACCAAAACTGACCTTCATTGCATGAGAATCCCAAACAATGTTGAACTGTAAGAAGCAGCAGCTTTATGAGATAAGGCATCAAGGTGAGCTCTTTAATCCAAAGGAAGAGAAAAATGAGTTTACAGAACAGTGAAGGGCAAACAGGAAAACTGTGGACTCCCAATATTTGCAAAAAAAAAAAAAAAAAATCTCAGTCATCCTGACCCCAGGGCTGCCTATGCTCTATGTTGCCTTGAAAATGAGGCTTAACCCCACAAGCTGGTGTCCTAACCTCTTAAAGAACTCTCAGTAAAATACCCAAAACAACACAAACACACACCCAAGAAGCAAATAAAACAAACAGAAGTGCTGCTATATCCAGAAAGCTAACGAAGAAGCTGGTCCATCCAAACAGGACAGGCTCCACGAGACACGGAGAGCACAAGGCAAGTGTCCCCTGGACAGCAAGTGGCCTGGAACAGAGGTGACCCCAGAAATACACCAAGGTCATCAGAAGAGGTGAGGGATCCACACTCCAAGTCCCAAGGAAAGAAAGTGTCCATGGAAAGGGACACGCCAGTGCACGGCCAGGCTCCCAAGGCCTCATGTGACAACACACTCACTCAGAAGGCTGGGTGACACCAGGGGCTTCTCCACAGGCTCTGGGTTCTCAACTAGTAGGAAACCAAGGCAGATCACAGACAAAGTGCCCAGCAAGAGTCCAAGACAGATGACCGTTCATCTCTCTTCACTTTTTGTTACGTGAGCTTCTATTAAAGTTTATCTCCATCCAAAGTAATATGATAAATTTTGTTTTGTTTTGTTTTTGATACTGAGGATTGAACACAGAAGTGCTTTTCCACTGAGATATATACCCAGCCCTTCTTTTTATTTTATTTCTAATTTATTCTCAGACAAGGCCTTACTAAGTTGCTAAGGCTGACCTCAAATCTGAAATCCTCCTGCCTCAGTCTCACAATCACTGGGATTACAGGCAGGTGCCCCCACACCCACCTTAGCCTTGTTTTAAGGGCTGAGTCAGAAACAAAAATTGTTTTGGACACAATATCTTTATTTTATTTATTTATTTTTATATGGTGCTGAGGATGGAACCCAGGGCCTTGCACATGCTAGAAGAGCACGCTACTACTGAGCCACAACCCCAGCCCTAGGATACATGTTTTAAACTTATGAATGTCATCCCCCAAGAACCTAAACAAGGCCCTAAATCAGACTCCCTGTGTACCAGGGAAAACTATGCCGCCATCCTGAAGAAAGAAGCAGGGGCCAGCTCAGTGAAGTCCCTGGGTTCAACCTCCAGCACCAAAAATAAAAAAGAATGAAGCATACCTCTATGTACTGACATGCAAGGGTGTCTGGGATAAAGTGTTAAAAGGAAAAGAAAGAGAAAAAAAAGCAAGCTGAAGAGTCAGATGGAGAGTAACATACCATTTTTGTATGAGCAGATTCAATCCCCCTTGCCCCCCAGGCCATAGTTAAGGGTCAAAAAGAACATCACCACCGTTAACACTTGTCTCCCTAGAGGGGGATTTGGGGGGAAAAAATAGAGACCTATCTATCCTACTTCATACATGTCTCAGCGTGTAGGTTCTCTCTTTTTTTTAACTGACACATAATAATTTTACACATTCGTAGGGTACCGTGTGAGATTTCAAAAGAGGTATACAATGTGCAATCATCAAACCAGAATAATTAACATACCCATTGCCTCAAATATTTATCATGTTTACATTGGGAACATTCAAAATCTTCTCTCCTAGTTATTTTGAAATGTATAATAAATTGTTAGCTATAGTCACCCTACCGTGCTAGAGGACACCAACACCCAAGCCTCCTTGATGTTGGTATTTTTGTACACACTAACCAGCCTTCCTCTATCATTGCCCTCCCCACCCTTCCAAGCCCCTGGAAACCACCATTCTACTCTCCACTTGTAGGAGATCAACTCTTCTAGTTTCTCCATGAGTGAGAACAGGCTGCATTTTCTCCTAACAAAGTAAATCAAAGCAAGATTCTACTAAAAGCAGTTACAGATGATTCCCAAATAAGCCATTTCTTGTTATTACCCTTTAAACCAGAGCTGCAGGACTCAGGAGGCACCAGGTGTTTCTAAATGGGCTGGCTTTTCATCTTAGAACAAGGAGAAAAGGGAGACACCTGGGAGTCAGAAAAGTGACTGAATGAATGAGAGGTGCCACGGACGTCAGGGGCAAGAACCACATTCAACTCTGCAACTGTGGCACCTGCCTGTCAGGAGCTCGGCTCATTCCAGAGAGATGGATGTAAAGACTCACCAGGTAAAGGTTATTTTTATCCTGGAAGGCATACTGTAATTGGGGGATCCAAGGGCTTGTACTCCGAGATAATATGTTCCGTTCTTCCTCAAAAAATGAAACCTAGGGAAAAAAGAAACCCTTTAGATAATTATAATACAAAGATCCGAATTGGGGGTAGGGGAGTGACCTTTGCTCTGTCTTGAAGCCTAAACTTGCAGTTCTTTTTTTTTTTTTTTTTTTTTTTGGTGGTGCTAAGAATTGAACCCAGGGCCTTGTGCATGTGAGGCAAGCACTCTGCCAACTGAGCTACATCCCCAGCCCCTTAAACTCACGTTTCCAAAGAAAAAAAGCCATCCCATAGCTTGGCATTCCACAAATCTGTTATTCACCTACTTGGTTCACAATGTTTGCCAGAGCCACATAATAACTGTTCAATTATTTACTTAGCATCTTTCTTTAAAGTCAACCTACTTCCTTGGAATTTAAATATCTCTGTCCCTCACATTCCTATGTTCATACAGGAATACACAACCAGTGTAACTCCACATCATGTACAACCACAAAAATGGGAAGTTACGTTCCACGTATGTCTGATATGTCAAAATACACTCTACTGTCATGTAAAACTAAAAAAGAATAAAAATAAATAAATATCTCTGCCCCTCTTCACCGTAACTTCTTAAACAGTTCGGTCTGAAGGCCAGCGGTGGAGTGCAAGGGAAGCACTGGGGAACCTCAGTGCCAAGAGCAGGGCATCAGTAACTGGCAGTGTACAGGGTGGCCACCAGGCATGAGGCAGCCAGTGTGGCTATCAGGGGCCAACACAGGGGAAGGAGGACACCCACATGTAAGGGTGATCTCAAACAAGTTATTAGGACTCACCAAGGGGACAGGGGATAACAACAAAGATAGTAGAGAGGATGCAGGCAGATGAAAAAGTACGTAAAAATATTAAATTTACAATCTCAGAGAAGAGGGTTACTGCTATGATTTGGATAAATGACCCCCAAAGGCTCATGTGTTAAAGGTTTGGTTCTCGGCCCACTGTGCCATGGGGGATTTTTAAGAGGTAGAGCATGGAGGGAGGTCCTCTGGTCACTGGAGGCATGCCCTCCAAGGGAATGCTGGGAGACGCTAGCCCTTCATTGTGCTTTCACACCCTGACCATGCGGTGAAGAGTTCCGCTGCATGTTGCTGCCTCAGGACAGGCCCAAGAGCAACAGGGCCAAATAGCTATGGACTGAATCCTATAATCTGTGAGTCAAAATAATCCTTTTTTCTTTATAAGCTGATTTTCAGGTGTTTGTTATAGTAAAAGAAAGCTGACTAACATAGTTATAAACATGGAAAGGGTGAAAACTAAAATGAACCCTCTTCAGTTGGATTGGAATTAGAAAATACTAGTGTGAATATAGTTTTCAATACATAGCTACGTAGAAATAAATACAGAAGTAAATGTGTGTGTGTGTGTGTGTGTGTGTGTGTGTGCGTGCTGTATAAGTAGGTATATTGTACATATATACTTGTATTCCTTAGCACTGTCCCCTGAAAGGAGTCTGAGAGCAGTGTCATCCCAGTAGCAATCAGAACATCCAGTGTCCAGATCTTGGCCTCTAAACACCATTTCCACAAAACAGGGCTCCTTGGAGAAAAGACTGATGCAGGGAAAGTAAGCATATGTGAAAACCCAGGACATCCTGCAGTACCAGAAAACAAGAAAGTACTCAAGAATGATATGTCAGAGGGACACAAAAGCCAACCTAAAGAGACAACTTGGAGACAATTCAATATAAAAATAAATAATGATAGTAACAGATTGTTACAATAGTAACACATTGACTGAAATAGAAAAAAAATCAAGTCCACATAAATACAAATGAATAAATCATGAGTTTTATGAGGAATAGGATATTTACATTGTTGGAAGGAACCTCCTCCTAAAATTCTGATTTGGGTACAAAGGAGGAAAGCTTAACTCCACAGTAGAAGAGCATGGCAAGCAGATTAATGCAGTAATCAAAGTGACCATCACCCAGAATGTGACAAATGGAAACCCCTGGGAATCGGAATAGTGAATTGGAACAGCATCTCCCACCTGCAATATTTCTGCCAACGATCTATAACCAGGATCTAAGCCTGAGCCATATCAGACATATCCAAGTTCTACAAAACAACTGGCCTATAATCATCAGAATCATACAGGTCACAAGAGCCAGGAAAAATTAAGAAAGAGACTGAAGAGACAGGACAAGTAAATGTCAGGTGTGACCCTGGACTGGTTCCTTGATCTAAAAGATGTAATGGGGACAGCTGGTGAAACCTGAAGGGAGTCTGAAGATTAGCAGGCACTAAGGCCTCATTACTCATTTCCTGATATTTGGGGAAGTGGGGGTACCTGGAATTGATCTCAGGGGCACTCGACCACTGAGCCACATCCCCAGCCCTATTTTGTGTTTTATTTAGAGACAGGGTCTCACTGAGTTGCTTAGTACCTCGCTATTGCTGAGGCTGGCTTTGAACTCTCGATCCTCCTGTCTCAGCCTCCCCAGCCACTGGGATTACAGGTATGCACCACTGCACCCAGATCATTTCATGATTTTGATGGTTGTGTGGTAGTTCCTGAGAGAATGTCCTTGGTGAAGGAAATACACACTAAAGTTTCAGAAGTACTTTAGTTTAGAAGTACAGGTCAGGTTGACAACTTACTTTTAAAGGGTTCAGCACGGGAAACATTGTACTTTCCAACGGCTAATTCTTCCTATTGACCTGGCTAGTTCACAGCACTCAGTTATTCAGTCAAACACTAACCCAGGTGTTGCTGTGAAGGTGTTTCAAAGATGCAGTTATCATCTACAATCAGTTGCCTTTAAGGAGATGTTCCTCAGTAACCTGGGTGGGCCTCATCCAATCAGTTGAAAGGCCTTAAGAACAAAATTGCAGTTTCCCTGAGGAAGAAGTTCTGCCTCAGGACTGCATCATCAGCTCCTACTCAAGAATTTCCGCCTACTCTCCTGCCCTGCAAACTTTAGATTTCCAGTTTCCACATTATATAAAAATCAACCACCTGAAATAAATTCTACAGAAATGTATATACACATGCATTTTATGTGTATATTCTATATGATCCTTGTGTGTATGTAAATTGTAGTGCATATATATTGTGTGTATACATGTGTGCATGTATGTATGTATGTGTGTGTTTGCACACACAAATACAATCATCACTTGGTATCCATGGGAGACTGGTTTCAGGACCCCTACAAATACCAAAATCTACAGATGCTCAAATCCCTGATACAGTATTTACATAGAACCCACACAATTCTTCCCATATACTTAAAATCTCTTCTAGGCTACTTTTAATACTTCATTATAAGTGCTATGCAAATAGTTATCCTACATTTTTTTTAGGGAATAATGACAAAAAGAAAAAGCCAATACATATTCAGTACACATGCGATTATTTTCCCCCTAAATATTTTTCTCATTTTTCAGTTCACTGAATCCACAGAAGCAGAACCCACCAATATGGAGAGCAAACTATAAACATCAAATATTTCAGGAAAAAACATACTGTATGTCGGGCTGGGATTGTGGCTCAGTGGTAGATCACTCGCCTAGAACGTGTGAGGCACTGGGTTCGATCCTCAGCACCACATACAAATAAATAAATAAAATAAAGGTATTTGTCAATCTACAACTTTAAAAGTATTTTAAAAATATATCCATACCGTATGTGATGGTTATATACACACATGTATACTGGTTCCATTTCTCTTGAGAGCCCGACTGATACATTACACTTGCAACTTTTCTATAAATTTGTGATTGCTTCAAAATGTAAATAAATGTGATTCTTAAATATACCTCCCAGGATGGGAAAGGGTAGGAAACACTGAATGAATTTAACAAAATCATGTTATATGCATATAGAAATGTACCACAGGAAATTTCTTTATGTATATGTAGAGAGTAGCAATCAAAAATAAACAAACACTAGTGAAAGGAACATCAGGAGAGAGGAAGGAGAATGAGGAATGAGGAGGGAGGAGGGTAGGAATGGGAACTGAAATCCTTACATGTATGAGTTCATCAAAATATATATAACTACTATGTATGATTATAATGCTCTATAAAAACAAACAAACCTCCCATTTAGTTCCAACAACTGTGAAAGTACAGGCTTTGATGTGCTAGTTAACATTAAGTTATCAAATGTTTTTAAATAGTTTGTCCATGCACACCCCCAGGGATACATCCAAGCCATGTGGAGCACAGCCCCCCAGCCCCAGTCACTGGCTGCCCCTGAGGCTACCCCTTCCTTTTGCTGACACAGAAAAGGTGTTCATGGAGATTGGCCGAACGCAACAGTCTCCACTTTTACTTACTTGCCACTCACTCTGACCCCTGAAACTTCCATTAAAGTAAATGGTCTCTGAGGACCTCTTCTGGTTGTCACAGGACTCTGGGCTCCCAGGTGACAGGCTTTGCTTGCAGGATACCACTTCTCCTTAACCTCCTCTCCAACTTTTCCTTTCAGTTTCTCCCTGTGCTAGCCTCTCTCTCTCTCATGTCCTTAAATCCCAAACCCTTACCAGGATTCCAAGAAGGACCCTTCTTTTCTCTTACATTCACCCTCTTAAGAAATGGGTGGATGGTTTTCATTAACTCCTGCATGTGTGTGATTTTAAAAAGCTCAGCCCACACCTCACACATGGTCATTTCAGGTCATTCATCTGAAGAAGGACACATCTGTCTGAACATCTCTATGATCTGCCTGCAGTGTGGAATGTTGAATCTGTTTCTGTTTCTTTTTCTTTTTTTTTTTTTTAACCCAATGCCTTTATTTTTATGTGGTGCTGAGGATTGAACCCGCCCGTGCTAGGTGAGCACTCTACTGCTGAGCCACAATCCCAGCCCCCTGAATCCATTTCTTACATGCACTATTTCCCATCTAAGACATAAGCACTTCAAGGTTGAGCTACATCTAAGGCCTCTACCCGAGGACCTAGAAATACACCCAACACAGTGAATGCTCACCAAGTGTGCACTGATGATGGATGGTTCCTACCCTGACATGGGAGGCTGGGTGAACAGCTCCACTCCTGTCTTCCAAACTATTTGCAACATCCATCATTTTTCCTTCCTATGATGCTGCTCACATTTTATTCCAAAATACAGAGGCCACATCATCCTTGGTCTCTGACAAGCAGCTTTCCACTCTCCACTGCTTTTCTGATTAGAGGCCACATGCAGTCACTCAAATCCACTGGGAACCAGACTCTGATCCCAACCTCTCCTTCCAAAAGCCTAAATGATCCCAGGTACCTCAAGAAGTGAACTGCAATTCAAAACAACAGTTCTTGGGGGGAGATGGGGAGGTATTGTGTAATGAGTACAAAGTTTCTGATTGGGATGATGAAAAATTTCCAGAAATGGATGGTGGTTGTGGTTGTATGACATTGTGAATGCTCTTAAAATCACTGAATCTTACACAAAAATGGGGATATGCAAGGAGATTTTGTTATGTTTATAACACAATTAAAAAAAATAAGATTCTTGAGATTTCCCAATTGTCCTCTACCCAACCATTTCTCTGTATATCTGTTCTATATCACTAAACACACACACACACACACACACACACACACACACACACACACCCCTACAGAGCATTCTGTGCCCAGACCATGTCACTGATGGCCACACTTCTACCTCACATGCTCTCACCACTTCTCTCTGCCCAGAACATACCTTCCTTTTCATCAGTGAGGACTTTCCCTAACTGTCTTGGGCTACAGGACATCTCTCCTCACATCATCATTAATGAATTTGCTAATTGCTCTCCCCCTCTGTGATGCTTTAGCTGGTAAGCACCTGCTTTCAATGCTTGCATTTTTTTCTCCACTTTCCAAGGCTGTTATTAAACCCTGAAAGTAATAGCCGTGGAACTTCAATTCTTTCTGTAGGCTTCCTGTGGAGCTGGGTACATTATCGGACACATGATGTGCACCAGAATGCCTGTAACTAATAAATTACTCTCTGAACTCCAAGGCTGATGGTAGTCTCTCTAAAACACAGCAGATGAATCAATATGCCTAGAGACAGCAGCCTTTCTTAAAAGAAAGAAAAATACCACACCAAAAAAATAACTTCTTAACCTGTTATCAAACAAGCAACTCTAGCTACGTAACAATTTTATTTAACTTCTTCAAAGGCCTATTTTAAAGTCAAATATACATGTCCACAACACAAATATCTAAAGCACATATAAAAGCAAATGCTATCTGATTTCCCCTATAATATGCACATCCCTGGATCCCCAGCTGACAGTCATAAAAGATCTTAATCATGAGTTAAAAGACCAATTTGGTTCTGAAAATAAAAAAGTATAGAATCATGATACAGAAATCAATGGAAATTTGTGAGCCTTCAAAATGAACTAACATCAGAGAAGAGCTAAGAACACAAGAGAGCTTTGTGCCCATGCAACCATAATTAACTATGGAGTCAGAGGAAAACTTGCTGGATCCTAGGTGACAGCTCAGCAGATTATAGTCTTTGCAATGAACATTCTGGCACAGACAGGGGAAGGGCCAATGTTAAAATGCTCTTACCTGCTCCTGGGCCAACAAGGCCTTCTTCTTCATGATTTTCATGGCATAGATGTCCCCAGTTGCTCTCTCTCTTACCACCTGCACTTCAGCAAAGTGGCCACAACCTACAAGACTTCTGACTTCAAAGTCCTTTGCCGAAGGCTGGAGCTCCTGTAACTCAGCTATGGTGTCAGAATCTGAAGAAGAAGGGAGTCACGCCCAGGTAAATAAAGCACTTGGAATATATGCATCTTTATGAAACAAAGGAAAAAGAGTTATGTCTTCCCTGTCAAAAGACATTTAGTCACTTTCTCATCCATCATGAATAATTATAAAATCAGCACAAAAGTGTTTTTATATGTTAAGTTAAAATTAAGGGCTCCAGAAATTCCAAAGAACGGTTTCCATGGTAGCCATAATTTGAATCCTGTAGACTCAGAAAATAGGGAGGAAGGTTACAAACCATGCTTTCTTCTTTCTCTGAGGGCTGCAGGGCAGTGTTGGCCCAATGTGCTCATCAGTAGACTGGCTTATAATGTCAAACAAGCAACATGATTGTCATTTCAATCACCTTTGGTGTTAGCTTCCAGGTCATTCCATTCTAACGCCATGTGCTGTGCTCAGTATTAACCCATTAACCCAAGTTTATCTCCCTTGCACTGTGTCAGCTCTAGGAACTCCTTCCTTGCCTTATGTTATGGTTTGGGTCTGAAACATTCCCCCCCAAACCTCATGTGTTGAAGACCAGTGTAGCAGTGTTTACAAGTGGGGGCCTTGGGGATCATGAGGGCCCTGACCTCATCCATGGATTCAATCATTATGGATTCTTAGCTTAATGGGTTTTAGGGTAGGGGCTTGGTTATAAAAGCCTCTTTCTCTTTCCCTCCCTCCCTACTGCTCTCTGCTTGCTGGCTGCCAGAGTTGAGTAGTTTTGCTTCCTGTCATGACGTTCTGCTTCATCACAGGCCCAGAAACAATGAGGTCAAGTGACCATGGACTGAAACCTCTGCAATCATGAGCCAAAATAAATCTTTCCTCCTTTAAGTTGATTTTCTTAGGTTCATAGTGACGGAAAACTGACTAAGACATTTTAACATGTGGCAAAGCTTAAAAGAGGGGACAGAGCTTAGCCCAAAGGACCAAACAGAGGTCTGACATTTACTCTGCAGGGTAACATTATCACACATCTGGATGGGCTTGCAACTATCTTTTGCTTAACACAGTCTTATTCCTTTTACAAGTCCAGTCCCACAGTCAGAGATCAGCTAGGAATGCAATGTGGACTAAATGGATGGTGGGTTTGGAAATTCATATGCATTTATTAACTCTAACTACACTAAGCTGAGACATGGCTATACCTGCAATGACTTTACTGACTTGTAAGAATGGAGAAGAGCTGCAATGACTGAGCTAAAAATAGAATCCTGCACATTATGAAAGAACTGTGTCACATACAGGGGTTATACACCAAAAAAAGGCAAGAGATATCCATAATCAAAACTATCCTGGGCTGGGAGTGTAGTTCAGCAGGAAGCTCTGGGTTCAATCCCCAACATAAAAATATATATATATCCTGGAGAATCCCACAGGAAAGTGTCATGTGGAAAATCAAGAGGCTAACTTGAAATTCCCCACAGATACTAGAATCCTCAAGAAACTGGAAGGGATGGCCATTCCAGTGGTCAGGCACTAGACAAAATTAGGAGCAGTCAACTCTCCACATCTAGATAACCTGCATCTGAAGATTCCACCAACCTGAGGTGGAAAATATTTGGAAAAATCAAAAATTCCAGAAAGTTTCAAAAACAAAACTTGAACTTGCCATGCACCGAGTACTACACTGAACCATGCAAATGAAGTGATGTGTAGACACTATACTGGGTATCATGAGAAATCCAGAGATAATTTAAAGAATACAAGAGGACGTGTACAAGTCGTCACTTCATATAAGAGAATTGAACACTTGACTTGTGCACAAGTTACTATGTCACTTCATATAAGGGACTTGAGCATCTAAGGAGTTTAATATCTGCAGGTGATCCTGGGACCAATTCTCCATGAACACCATATTCTGGAGTCACATTCAACTCTATGAGTCATTCACACGAGGAGAAGAACAACAAAGAGACAGGCCATTTCATACCACAGTCATTGAGTGGCATTTTGATGAATTAGCCAAAGCAGCTGTAATTATTATTATCCATTCCTTTGTCTTAAGGGTGGAGTTGAATTCTCTAAAGCACAAATGGTGAACTCCACCATATTGAGGGTTTCCTACCCAAAGACCACACTCACTTCATCTGGTCATCCTTGATCTCTTGGGGATCCCCTCTGGTGGATCCACATGAGTTCATTGAGACCACTATAAAAAATAAATCTAAAATACTCCATGAAGAATACAATATGGAGGCAAAGTTGAGAGCTGCATGGCATTTTCTTTTGGTCCTGACAACACTGTGCCAGCCAAGCCCTGTCTTCCTTCCCAGTCCCTTTCCAAGTTTCTTTCATGTCATGTATTTGAGCTTTGAATTACAATTCATCAAATACGCTGACTTGCACCTCTCTGGGTTGAACCTGATTTCATCACTGCTTGGACTCAAGGCAAATCCCTCTTAATTTCCTATCAGGCCTTGGGCCCCAAAGTGCCTTATGGCATTGCCCAACTTAATAACTCTGGGTCTGCCACTGGAGACTGCCAGGCATCTCAATCATACAAGCAGACAAACTGCTTTGTAGGCAAAATTGCCCCGATACTCTGAGAATTTAAAGAAACCATTCCCAATCACCATGTTTTTATCCAATGTCTTTTGGATTATTAAGGAGAAGAGGCAGGATGCTAAGATCAAGTCTATGACTAGAAAAAATAAAAAACTTGGGGCTACGGATGTGGCTCAAGCGGTTCGATCCTCAGCACCACATACAAAAAAAACAAAGATGTTATGTCCACCGATAACTAAAAAATAAATATTAAAAAAATAAAATAAAATAAAAATAAAAAACTTCACTATTTGTCTCACGATATCAGCTGCTTCTATAGACCCCAGGACCACATCAACCCTTCAGCCCTATACACTTTTTAAGTATTTGTGGGCCCAGTACTGAATACTGAGGTGAAGAGAAAGACCCAAAAAGCTCTATAATGACAATGCAGACAAGGTATGGCTTTGTCAGATAAACACTCAGACCAAGGAGCAAAACGCAAAAGTGAGTGCTGCATGTATTGCTTCTTTTTTTGAAACTCAGTAATCAAACATGTCAACTTCTAGGAATCCATCATTCACAGAAGCCTCACACATGTCCTCAGAAAAGATCCATATGAAAATGCTCATGATGGGAACAGTTGTCACAAAAATATCAGATAAACACTAAAGGTCCATCAAGAGGACAATGGAACAAATCTAAAAACCCACCCACACAAAAGAATGTTAATTAAGCTCATGTTGAAAAGAATGACAGGTGTCCATCATTATACATATGTTAGAATGTATATTCCCACAGGAAATGTTTGTCTGTTTCGATCACCGCTGCAACCCAGTCCCTAACATAGCTAAGTGTCAGGAAATATTTGTTGAGTAAATATTATCACTAAGGGAGCAAAGAGAGCAGAAAAACATTGTACACTGTGATCTATGTCATGTAAAATTAAACAAGTAATGTTAGAACACGCACAAAATGGGCCATCAAACCCGGGAGCCAGTTGACTGGTACACAGGGATTCATACTATTCTGTTTGTAAATTTCCATAATCAATATTTTTAAATCACACACACACAAAAAAATGGAACATTATGCACAGAACATTGGCAATGGTTATCTCAGATAAAAATTCTGAGGGATTTTTCTCTCACTACTTATGTATATGATGTGCTACGGTTGAAATGTTTGTGTCTCCCCTCCCCCAAAATTTTTGTCTTGGAATATTTTTGTGTGTGTGATACTGGGGATTGAACTCAGGGGCACTTTACCACATCCTCAGTTCTTTCTATTTTGAGACAGGGTCTGGCCAAGTTGCTGGGGCTGGCCTTGAACTTGCAATCCTCTTGCTTCAGCCTCCCAAGTACCTGGGAATTGCAGGCCTGCGCCAACATGCCTGGCCCTGTTTCAAAACTTAATCCCCAGAGTGAGAATATAGGTGGAGCTTTGCAGGAGTGAGTGAGCCCTGAAGGCTCCACTCTCAGGAATGGAATTAGTGCTCTTACAGAAGAGGCTGAAAGAAGTGTATTTACTCTTCCTGCTACATAAGGACACAGCAGGAAGAGGCCACCTTTGAAGCAGACAGCACCCTCACCAGAACTGCTCTGTTGGTGCCTTGGACTTCCCAGTCTGGAAAACTGTGAGCAATAATTTCCTTTGCTTACAAGTTACCCCACCTTAGCAGCCCAAAGGATGAATACATGATGTTTAACCTTTCACGTTTGTCTTGTATTTCCAGCTGGGAAAAAAAAAATTTCTCAAAAGTTATCATGCATTCATAAATTCTAAAGTTGTGAACGTTCAGAAGATTATTGTCTCAGAGAATTAACGACAAAAAAAACGTATAAAATTTCAGCTACTCTCAAATTACCAAGAACAGCCTAACTTTGATCATTATCAATACTTTTCTGTACATTTTATCACATTTGCTATTTTTTTTAAACAAATCATGACACTGCACTTAAGGTATGCCACTTATTTTGTTTACTTAGAAATGTGTTCATTTGGTGAGGGAGGAACAGGAACTGAAATGGAGTGGGTCAGATTCCATGCATGTATGATTTTGTTGGGATGAACCCAGCTACTATCTACAACTATAATGCTCTAATTTTTTTAAAAAAATGCTCATTTAGTAAAGGTTTATTGAGCATCTAATATATGCCAGACACTGTTTTAGGCACAGGAGATAGATTGAAGAGCCGAATCATGCGCCACATAACACCATTTGGTCAACAAGGGATAGCATATGTGATGGAAGTCCCATAAGGTTAGAGTGGAGCTAAAAGATTCCCGTTGCTTAGCAACATCACAGCCATGCTAACTTCATAGCACAATGCATTTCCTATGAGTTTGTGGTGATACTGGTGTAAACAAACTATTGAGCTGCCAGTCACATCAAAATGTAATGTATATAATTACGTACAGAGCATAATATTTGATAATGATAATAAATGACTATCTTACTGGTTCATGTATTTAACATACTATACTTTTATCATTATTTTAGAGTATACACCTTCTATTTGTTATAAAAAAAAAGTGGGCTGGGGCTGAGGCTCAGTGGTAGAGCTCTTGCCTCGCACATATGAAGCACTGGGTTCGATCCTCAGCACCACATAAAAATAACTAAACAAAATAAAGGTATTGTGTCCATCCACAACTAAAAAAATAAAAATAAAGAAAGAGGTCAGTGTCAAGTGATTTATGTATCTATCTCATCCAGGTTTTGTAAGTACACTCTATTTCACCCACCAATGACAAAACCACCTAAAGACACATTTCTCAGAACACAGTCCCACAGTTAAGTGACACGTGACTGAAATAAAGGAAGACAAAAATCATTCCCGGCTCCCAGATGCTCCTTTCCTGTCTCTACACCCCCACTCTGCACAAGATCGGGGCATCCTGCTAGAGACACTATTGCAGAGAGAGTCTCTGTCCTATTTCCACATCAGCCCCCAAAGAAAATCTCCATCTCTTCAGAGACACCCAAGAAATTGGCAGAAGCAGCTGAAAGACACCTCTCCACATGGAAAAGCAAAGCTTATATTCCAAAACAAAAACCAACTATATTAATGTAATCACCTGATTTCAATAATGACTTCTTCACTTCCTCCCTGGAAAAGACTCTATAAAAATGTGAAAAGTTACAAGCAAGAGATTTCTGCTAGAACAACATGAATTTCCCTGAACCCAGTCCCAGATGACTCAATGGTTCCTGATAATCGACTGCTTTTAAAAATCCAAGACCAGGGTTGGGGCTGGGGCTCAGTGGTAGAGCGCTCGTAGCATGTATGAGGTGTTGGGTTCGATTCTCAGTACCCAGAAAAATTAATAAATAAAGATATAAAAAATCACATCAATCTTTAAAAAAAAAAGAAGAAGAAGGAAAGAAAGAAAGAAACCAAGGCCAGCAGGAGGGGTCTGGAGATGGCTGTCCTTGGAATGCACTTCCTTTCCCTTCCCACTCTTCACTTGAGAATTTCAACATTCAAGAAAAGAAGGCAGAAGCATATTCAAATAAATACATAATGATGAACAAATACCCCAGGTACATTTTGAAGGTACACAATGTATTAAATATTGTTGAGATTGATGACTATCATTATTGAGTAACATACAGTGTCCGTAATGAGCCAGGCAACATAAGTCTAGTCTGCCTATAAACTCATTCACAGCCTTATTAGACATACATCACACCCTTTTCACAGATGTAGAAACTAAGAAGAGACAGGTATGTGTAAATACTGAAGGTGAGTAGAGTGGAAATGCATCCATTTTGCTTACTCAGCACCCCAAGTTCCTCTGGGTAACTGCACATCCCCATCCCTTGAGGTCCTGGTAATCACCATGCCCTGACAACTTGGAGAGTCCAGACCAGATGGATCACAATACTTCACCTCCTGACAGTCAAATGACCCAAAGCAGAGCCAATTAAATTTTCCCTGGTATTGTATAAATCTATAATGGAATAAAATAATTGGGAAGGGTATGGAAGCTGGTCTCCAAAAATGGTACCCAAAGAAACATGCCACTTGGGATTCGTGTCCTTGTGGAGCATGCTCATGTGTGGAATCTGGGCGGCCCTTATGATTTGCTTAAAATAGTGTAACACAGCTGCTCTAGTTTGGGTCTGGAATATCCTTCAAAGGCCCATGTGTTAAAGACTTGGTGGTTGGCGGCAGCTGAACACCACTGGGAGGCGGTGAAACCTCACAGGCTGTAGTTCCCTGACCCAATATATGAGCCCACATCACGAGCCACATGGAGAACAAAAGGCCACCTCCCTTTAAGATGTGGGGCCTAGTGAAAGGAACTGCAGTCACCAAGGGCATGCCCTTACAGGAGACAGTGGAACCCCAACTCTTCCTCTCTCCTTTTTGTTCCTGGCCATGAAGTGAACAGGTGTCCTCCACCAGACACTCCCACCATGATGTACTGCCTGGCCACAGGCCCAAAAGCAATGAGACCAACCAATCATGGACTGAAACTTTCAAATCTATAAGCCAAAATAAACATTCCCTTAGCCAATACCCAAACAAAATGCCGAATGTTTTCTCTGATATAAGGGGGGGTGACTCAAAGTGGGGCAGGGAGGGAAAGCATGGGTGAAAAATTACCTCTAGATAGGGAATAGGGGTGGGAGGGAAAGGGAGGGAGAAGAGGAATAGCAAGGATGGTGGAAGGAGACGGTCATCATTATACAAAATACATGTATGAAGATATGAATTTGGTGACAACATACCTTATATACAAACAGAGATATGTTAAATTGTGCTATAAAAGTGTATTAAGAATTGTGATGCAAAAAAAATAGCTCATGTATAATGGCATAATTTGATGTGAACATACTCTATATACAGAGTTACAAAAAACTATGCTGTGGATGGATAATTATGAATGTAATGCACTCCACTATTGTCATGTATGTAAGAAAATAAATAAATAAATAAACATTCCCTTTCTTTACATTATCTCAGGTACTTTGTTATAGTAACAAAAAGCTAACCCAGCAGCCAAAGAGATTCCATGTCCATTCTGAGACTAAGCCTTAAGAAAGCCTGGAAGCTTCTACTTTTATGCTCTTGGAAACCCTGAGCTACCATTTGGGAAGTGTGGCTATCCTGCTGTACACCATGCACTTCAGGGGTCAGTAAAGCCTTTTCTTTTTCTTTTTTCTTTTAATAATCTTTTTTATAACTTTATTTATTTATTTTTTTAATGTGGTGTTGAGGATCGAACCCAGTGCCTCGCTCATGCTAGGCAAGCGCTCTATCGCTGAGCCACAACCTCAGCCCAGTAAAGCCTTTTCTTAAAGGACCAGAGAGTAACTGGCTTAGGCTTTGCAAGCCATTTGATCTCTGTTCCAAATCTTCAAATGCTGTTGTGGTGTGACAGCGGCCACAGGCAACACAGAAACATGCAGGCATGGCGTGTCCAAGGAGAGCTTTGCACATCACAGACTGTGGCTCCCTGAACCCTGATGTAGAGGCCACATAAGGGAGGTGCTGAAACTTCATGAGGATGGATGGAGAAAAAGAGAGTGAGTACATCTCAGAGTCACAGCTGAGCCCAGCCTTCCAGCAGGGAGCCAGACACTAAGTGAGCCATCTTGAACATTCCCCGCCCAGGAGAGCCCCAGATGACTGCAATCTTGGCCAGTGTCTCTCAGAGCAGAGGAATCTCCAGCTGAGTTCAGTCAGCCCACACACTCATGAGAGGTAATACGACGACTATTGCTTTAAGCCACTCAAGTTTAGAGTGGTAGGTAACACGGCAATGTTGTAAAAGGCAGGGTTTCTCAAATTTGGCACTATTGACACTGTGGGCCAGAAAGTTCTGTGCTGAATGGGCCCGTCCTGTGCACTTTAGGATATTTAGCCGCATCTCTGACTCACCCATTAGATGCCCCTAGTTATGACAACAAAAAGTGTCTCCAGATATTACCAAGAGAGCCTGCAGGGTAAAATCACCACTGGTTGAAAACATTGGTATAAACTAAAAGAACATAAAACTGGGACAGAGCAAACACTGAGGCACTTCCCCACCACAGGGAAGCTGAGCAAAGTGTGAACCAGGGTGAAGGCAGGGCTGGTTTATGACTCTGAAAGGCCCTCAGGCTCTTTTGCCTTCACCAGCCCCTTCTCCATAAAAAGAAATAAAATAAAATTACATTTATGACAACAAGTTACACTTTATGACTACACTGATATAAAGAATTCAATCCAGGGAGCTAGAGGTATGGTTCATTGATGAAGCATTTTGTTAGCATGAACAAGGCCCTTGGTTCAATCCCCAGCACAAAAAAAAATTTAAAAATAAAATAAAGGCCATAGTCTAGAATCATTACTATATTCATTTTTTTATGATTTGAGATTAAATGAAGCTAGTTAAAACAAATCTCTTAAATACCATGGGCCCGTAAGCACTGTGTCTCCTATAACTAATGTATCAGGGGACATCACTGAGGTTCCTAGAACCAGCTATGCCTGAAGTTTGACTCGTCTCTGGATTTCCGAGTTTCATGGTCAATACATTCAATCTTCAAATCGAGTTTCTGTCACTCACAACCAAGAAACTTGACTTACTTGATCTCCCAGCTCCAACAAGAGGAACATAAGTCTGGGTCTGTCTTATTCAGACCAGAGTTTTTAACCCACTACCACCAACCACTCTCTCATTCCACCTGCAGCATTGTTCTAGCGTTCTATATCAGGACAGTTTTTGAGAAAAAGTTCCTTACTTACACTTCCGGACGAAGTTGCTCACGTGCTTAATCTTCATCAGAGCAGGCTGACTGCATTCTTCAAAGAGAACAAAGAGGGCATCTAATATCCCTTCTCGGGAAAGAGGAGACATCTGCTGTTGAGTCATAAAGGGTGGTTTCCCCTAAAAACAGCCAACAGCAGATGGAGACACTGTCAATAACGAAAAGCTTTGATCAATAACATCCACACAGTAAATTACAAGCCACCAACTCAACTAACTGCTCACGACACGCTACCAGCACAATTTGGGGGCTTCATTCTATAAAGCAGCACCAATTGACAGTCATCGTCACTTGCACAATTCCATTACTGTGGGTTTCTCTTGCTAGCAGCTGGAAAGAAAAAAACGTCACAAGCATGTCACAAACAAGAAAGGGTGCTGACCCAGGAACAGTGGCATGCACCTTAATCCCGGCTATTTGAGGGGCTGAGGCAGAAGGACCACGAGTTCAAGACCAGCCTGGGCAACATAGCAAGATTCCTTCTCAAAAACAAGGTCCTTCATTCTTAATGGTCTGAGGCTCCTGGGAACACTTACTCTGGACGTGCTTGTTCTGACCCTTTTCTGTGTTTCTACAGCATGTGTGCCCAGAGTCTGTTAACACAACTTCAATTTCTTTTTTTTTAAATTGATTTTATTTTTTTAAATACACGATAAGGGAATGCATTACAATTCTTATTACACATATAAAGCACAATTTTTCTTTGTATACAAAGTATGTTCATGCTAATTCATGTCTTTATACATGTACTTTGTTTTGTTTTTTGTTTTTTAGCATTACAATTCTTATTACACATATATACCCCAATTTTTCATATCTCTGTTTGTATATAAAGTATGTTGACACCCAATTCGTGTCTTCATACATGTACTTTGGATAATGATGTCCATCACATTCCACCACCTTGCTAATCCCCTGCCCCCTCCCTTCCCCTCGACCTATCTAGAATTCATCTATTCCTCTCATGCTCCCCCTCCCTACCCCACTATGAGTCAGCCTCCTTATATCAGAGAAAACATTCAGCATTTGACAAACTTCAATTTCTTTAATTCATTCAGAGTAGTTTAATTCATTTAGAGTAGTGCGCACGGAGTGACTATAAGCCGAATTTATTCATGATCAGGAGGAACAGTTACAAACTGGCAGACTGTGTCTAGCCCACAGACATGTTTTGTTTGGCCTGTACTGTTTAAAATAATTTGAATTATCTGCCAATATTTAAAAATCAGGATCTCTCTCTCTCTCTCTCTCTCTCTCTCTCTCACACACACACACACACACACAGATGAAAAGAGAATGTCTGGCTTCTCTTGAAATTGATGGATCTACCAACACTGCCCCATGTTCCTGCCAGGTGACACTGCTCGGGAGCTGAAGGACACTACCCACCTCTTGGCAGTGGATATGCTCCGGAGTTCACTACAAACTTGACCCCTTCATACCCAGTACCTGGTCCCCAAAGACAGTGTTATACAGCCCTTAAAATATAAATATTTTATTATTTACAGAAAAAAATTAAGAATTCTGGGTTAGACTACTGAGTAATGAAAGACTTCATGAAGAAGAGAAGCCATATAAGGGAAGGAAGACTGAGGTACCCCAGCCAGCAGTTGGCACCCAGATTTTCCAGTCCCAGATGGGACCCCAGCTGATGTCACAGGGTGGAGTAAAAGAAGCACTTCATTGAGTCTAACCAACACAGAATGGTGAGAAAAAGTAAGACCCTGTGGCTTTAAACTTTGTGAGTGGTTTGTCCTACAGCACTGGACAAGATGAACAGACTGGCTACATTTGAGTTCTTTCTAGAGAACTGGAGAGATAGTTAATGAAAAAAAGAAAAGAAAGAAAGAAATGAAAGAGAAAAAGAAAAAAAAAAAAGATTCTCTGGTCCTATCCCCAACCTCCTGAATTAAAATTTTCTACATTCTAGCTTAAAATCTGTTTTCTAACAAGTCTTCCAAGAGATTCAGAGTTCGGTTGGGTTTGGAAAGCTGGGCCACATTTACTAATAGTTGCCACTAACTCAGAAAAATAAGATTCTTTGTTTTCTTCTGTTTCTAATGAATTTAGGCCAACTAGACCAAGGGTTGCCAAACACAGTACCAATTCTTACCAAGATTTTCAACAGCCCACAACGAAATGCAATGAAACAAGCCCCAGGTAACATCTCTTTCATAAAGCGAAACATATTCAAATTTTTAAATGGTCCTTTATTCTGAGATGCTGCTCTTCCCCTCTTGGTGTTTCTTAAGATGCCCTTTCTTTAGAAAATAAAAAAGAGGAGAACAGGCTTTTCTTCTGGTTTTTTCACATCCTGACTTGGCAAACCTAAGTCTGCCTAACAATTTGTGGAACTTTTCTGGGTCTGGAAATCTGCCAAGACGGACTGAGAACAGTCTGGGAAGCAGGGTTGAGTGGAGGGAAACAAGAAAAACTGAGATTGTCCAGGGTACTCACCTGAATGGAAAACAAACTCGCTACTGTATCTAAACCTCAATAAAATAGCACAGTATGGGAAAAGAACAAGGCAAATGTCAGATGCATGCTACACTTGCAATAATACCTTTTCTGGCAGCAGGAGGGGATCTTGCTATGGTCTAGATGTCCCCCAAGGGTTGTGTTGTAGACTTGGTCCCTAGTGTGACAGTGTTAAAGAGGTGAAGCTTTAAGAGGTGAGGACTAGTGAAAAGGGATTCTGTCTTTTGGAAGGATTAATGCTTTTTTTACCCTCTGAACTATGAGAGCATGCTGCTATAAAAAAGAGCAAATCTGTCCCTCCCTGGGTCTCTGGCTTCCTATCTTATCCATGTGATCCCACCTTTGCGACACCATCCACCAGGAGGCCCTCACCAGAGCCAAGCATAAGTTCTTGCTACACTCTTGAATATCCCGAACTGTGCTAAATAAACCTTTTCTTTATGAATGCCTTTCTTCAGGCATTATGCTATAGCAACAGAAAACAAGACTGAGACACTCAGCATTAAAAAGAGACCCTGCATGCATAAGGCCCTGGTTTCAATCCCCAGCACGAGAGAGAGAGAGAGAGAGAGAGAGAGAGAGAGAGAGAGAGAGAGAGAGAGAGAGAGAGAGAGGAGGGAGGGAGGGAGGGAGGGAGGGAGGGAGGGAGGGAGGGAGAGATGAACTGAGGGTTTACTTACAATCCTTACTGATATAATGACACTTAAATATAAGATACACTTAATAAACCCTGATATGTACTAGAAGCATGGCCCAGCGTTTCTGTGAGCAGCCTCTAGAATCAGATCCAAGATGAAGACTGACTCTGCCACTTACAAGCTGCACGATCTTGGGTAAGTCCTTGTCTACCTCTATATTTATTTTCTCATTTTTTTTAAGTATAAATAAGTATAGTCCTTACCTCTGTTATGAGGCTGAAGTGAGATAATAAGGAACATGTTAGTCCTGTGCCCAACACTGCAGAAGCTACAGCTACTATATAGTCATCACATTATGAGCCATTAAGTTATTTTGTAGTAAGTGGGAGACAGGTTGAAGTTAAAAAAAAAAAAAAAGGCTTAAAAGTAACAGCACTTCCACCATCTAAGATTAGAGACAGATCACACATTTGTGAAAAATATCCCATGATTTAAAAATGATGAGGCAAATGGACCCACAGAACAACCTAATCTTCTAATCTAATTCTACTCTGATCTGTATGGAAATCCCCCAACACTAATATTTTATGGAAGAAAAGGTTAGCAAGAACATATTACTATTCACCATCATTTAGGTATCCCACATATATACCTAATTATTATTCTGTTAACAGACATGTATCGTGACTATAACTATACTATGCCACACTTGGGATGAACTATAGTTACCATTTATAAAGGGCTTACCAAAAGCCAGGCAAGGTGCTAAGTGCTCTATATGGATTATCTTATTTAATCCTCACAAAAACTGTGATTAGGTGCCGCCTGTTTTAAAGAGCAGATCCAAAGAAGGTCATTGACCCATGCAAAGAAACAAAGCTAACAAGTGCTGGCTGGTAGCAGGATTCAAATCTAAAATCTTTACCACTATCTGTTCTCTGGGCTTGTGAATATATCAGTCAAATAAGGATTCCTACTTCACCAGCATTCCATATATACCAGAAACAAAAGGATTAAATATCTACTTGGAAATATCTTCATGACATTAAGTTTCAACACTTCTGGGATGAGGGAAGTATTATATATCTTGAGAAGGATGGGAATTACACAGATGTAGTACTTATCAAAACTGGCTTTCCTTTTTAAATCTAAAAAGCAAACACCCCTCAAATGAAATAAGATTAGACCTACAGAAATTTTGGTTAAAAAAAGAGTGCCTTTGTTCATTTGTTCTGCTTTATTTAATAAAAGGATGAAGTTTAGAACAGAAGTGAAAGTGTGAGAAATGATTTAAAAAAAAAAAAAAACATTTCTCAAGGGCAAGTTCAGCTATCTACCCACTGCACAGTGGATCCTTTTTCCAATACAATCATTACATAAAAAATATCCAATTGGATTTCTCTGAAAATATTAACCTCGGTCCTATGAAAAAAACAGCAAAGGTGAATGGTAAAGAACTGCTAAGGCAATAACACAGGTGAGCACTATTGGCAGGAAGCTTGTTACCTGGAAGAAGAGATTCAGCCTGGAGGCCCGGCTGGCAATGGGCTCAACGGCACCAGCATCCTGTGTATTCCGTGATCCATACTTGAACTTCAGCATCTCCTCACTGGTGCTGAAGGGATATGAGAAAAGGTCAAGTATGCAGTGACATTTTGAGCAGGAAGGGCTTGAGAAATTCCCATCTCCCCCAAGCTCTCAGGGATGGGGAGATGAAAATCATCCACTCTCCCAGTTTTAGGAAGCTCAGTCTGGCCACAGAGAGGAAAAGACAGATTTTACAACCTGTAAGAGGAAGGGATACACTTCCCTGACACACTCTTACTTATAAATGTGTTAATTATCTGCCCCCCTGCCACTCCTTTGAATACAAGCTCAGGGTAGGAAGGGATTTCTGTCCCCACACAGTCGGTACACACATAAACTAACAGGTAGTGATTGAGAATAAATAGTTATTACATGTGTAACTGACATAAGCAAATTACATTGATGTTGAAAGGTGGGAAGTGCTGTCTTTTGTTTTAATGAGCAAGGTAGGGGACAATGAGAGTGGGGAAGAAGAAGTGGTGCATTTTTTTTTTTTAAGTGCAATCTGGATAAACTTCACTGACAAGGTAGCATTTAAACCAAGACCTGAAGGGGGTGACCAGCAAGCCTTGCTGTCATCCGGGAAAGAAAGGTACAGTATCCCTGGCAGAGGGAACAGCCAGGGTAGTGGTCCTGAGGCAGGTCCTGGCCTCCTTCGACAACAGCAGGAAAGCCATTGGGGCTGAAGCAGTGAGAGGTGGAAAGGAAAACATGATGAGAGTATGGATACACCGGAACAGAGAGGGTAAGTAAATTGTTGTGGTCACGCAGATAATGAAGAGCTGAAGACTCCACTGGAGAGAACAATTCAGGGAGGAATGCTGACAGGAAGCAGACTGTGACGTTTATGAGAGGAACAAGCCCCACTTCCCCAGGCACCGCGGGGCAGACCCTTGGGCTCCCGTGGAGGGTGGGCGCGTGCCCTGCCAGCCCGGGCGCGCCCTCCCGGCCCCCGGCAAGCCCAGGAAGTGGAACCACAGCCCTCCCCGCCGCGGAAGGGAAAGCCGGGATTGGTACGGGGGGAGGTGACCCTTCCCCTGGCCTGACAGAGCTGGGTGAAGAATTGGAGCGGGGGACAAGACTCACCCTCAGCCGACCCTGCAAGCCTGCGCCCCGCGCCTCCCGCCGCAGCGTTTGAACCCGGGGAACGGCGCAGGCGGGGCTCAGCCGTGCCTGGACCAATCATCGCGGGCAAACCTATGATAGACAGGGGCGTCTCATCCAGGCCCCGCCCAAGTCCTTAAAGGGACAGAGGAAGTCGAAAGAAGAGCCAATCAAATTGCTTCTTCCTTTGACTTGTGACCAATAGGAAAGGGGGAAGGGCAAACCGGGCAGGGCTGGTCTTGGAAGTTTGAAATTGGCGGTTACGCAGGTTGTGGTGTTTAGGGACGCTTCTGTTTGTCGGATCCCACGGGGAGGTCGCTTAGGAGGGCGCTGTCTTCTCTCTCAGGGCCACCTGTGAGGAGGAAGTCCCCTCTCCTGGACTTCTGGTCCCGCACACAGGGTTAAAGTCGAAGTTACTTGTTACTTTGTGAAACAAACCGGTTCTGCACTACAGCTGGGGCCGCAAAAGCTTTGAGCTTGATCTTCCGCCTGCCTGGCTTACTGCCCCTCTGGGCTGACTGTCCTACAACAAGTTGGTGAAGGTCGTTGAGACAGCCTGAAAGGGTATTTTTAAATAAATTCGAGCCAAGATCATTAAATAGGCAGACTTCACCAAAGAAGAAATCCAAATGTCTAGTGTATGAGAGGAGCCCCCATCTCAATTGTAATCAGGAAAAATGAAAAACAAGACTAGGGGAAAAAATTCTGTCAGTATTTGCGAAGATGTGGAGTCCCACTTATACATAACTGATGGGAGTGGGAATGTAAATTGGTAAAAACTCCAAAAAAAAAGAGTTTGGCACTCTTCACTATTTGCTAGCATGGAAGGTTTGTGCTTTTTATGACTACTCTTGGGAATATTTTCTCTACCTTAGACTCCTAAATATGTACTCCATGAGAGGTGTACAAGAATACACAATGCAAAATAGTATTGTACAATATCATGACCAAAAAAAAAAAAAAAAAAAAAACTGGAAGCAGCCCAAATGCCCAACAACATTAGGAAGGGTAAATTTTTATATTGCAATGTTTTCACACAGCAATGAAAGGGAATAAATTACAGCTAATCACAATGACATAATGAGTCTCAAAACAATGCCAAGTGAAAGAAGCAAGACAATCCAAAGTAGGATTCCATTAATATAAATTTCAGAAGCAGATGAAACAAAGCAATGTTGTTTAGGGAGGGATGTACATACGGGTGGTAGAACCATAAAGAAAGCCAAAGTTTAGAAGAACAGATACCTGAGGCTGAGATGGAGACCTTTCAGGGTGTCAAGAAGTGCTGCTATGATCTATTCCCTAACCTGAGTGATGATAATATGGATTTGTTTTATAATGATTAAAGTATGTGTGGGTGCATATGCTTATGTTCTGTTTGTATATGTAAATATATGTATATAAACACATAGATTTGTATAAGTATTTATATATACAAACAGAACATATGCACATGCACCCACACATACACGCACATATATATATGGCAGTCTTTCCTGTAGTCTTCTAATCCTTGAACTAGATAAAATATAGATGTCTCCGCTCTCCCTCTCTTTTTCATACACACACACACACACACACACACACACACACACACACTCATATATACAGGAGCAAAACCAAAGCTGCAGACTTGCTTAATACACACTTTTTCCCCAAACATGACTTTCTTCTTGTTCTCAGGATAATAATGATAGTTACTATTTATAAAGCCCCCTCCCTTTTTAAATCAAACATCTTATTTCACTGTAATCCACATTCTATATGTAGGGAAATCTTGAGAAATGGAGTGACTAATCTTGGGGCTTGCAGCTTTAGATAGTGGGGCTGGGTTGGCAACACCTGGACTAACTCCAAATTCCTTTCTTCTACACAAAATCTGCATTTCAGTGGGCATTAGAAATTCTTCCAGCCTCTTCTTGCAGAGGTTGACCCAGTCCAGAAAAAAAAATCAAAATGAGAAATGCTTCTAAACCTTCTACAGGAGGAGGTTAACCAAGGTTTTGGGCTGTCCAGCTGAGTGGAGATATAGATTGTAGACAGTTGAAGCCCAACTAGATACAAAGAATCTCAGAAACTATGAAAGCTAATTTAGTAAATGTATCTGCTTATTTTTCTCATCTAGTCAAACTTGTTAGTATCCATATATCACAAATAGAAGCCTTTGCCAGAATCTTTCGACTAGTTCATCCTAAATTCAAATGTTATGTTAATAGCACCATTTTTTACTGCCCTGAATCCAGACTATATATCCTACTACTTTCCCATTAGAATAATTATTGGTGTCTGCAAATGCTTTGTGGAACAAGATAGGAAATAAACAATAGATTAAAAGAATAAAGAAACATAAAGCAAAAATCACCAATTTTCTTTAAGGTGTAGAATCCATGAAAAGTTTATAGGGAGAGACAGTAAGAAAGGACCAAGATTAACTGTGTTGAGACTAAAGGGATAAGATGCTGCCAAAAGCCAGGTGCAGTGGTGCCCAACTATAATCCCAATGACTTGAGAGGCTGAGGAAGGACGATCACGAGTTCAAAGCCAGCCTCAGCAACTTTGTGAGGCCCTAAGCAACTCAATAAGACCCTGTCTCTGAATAAAATATCAAAAAGTGTTGGGGGTGTGGCTCAGTGGTTAAGTGCCCCTGAGTTTAATCCTCAGTATGCCCCCACAAAAAATGCTGCCAAATGAAAAAAACTTATCCTTAAAACTAGGCTGAAAAGAAAACAGAGACTTCATGTTTGTTCTTGCACAGAATGAAGCAACGACCAATCATTTGCTAAACCTGAGTCCATGATTACTGTGACAGAGATCTGGGAAGAACACCATCATCACTGAGTCTTGATGAAGGATATTAGGATATTCTTTCATTTATTTAAAAAAAAAAATTTATGGTGCCAACCACTTGGGGGGGGGGACCAAAATGAAAATGATGCCCTTCTTGTCTATTGTTGAAAAGTCAAGGTTAGTGGAGAAATAAGCAAACTATTGTGGAAAACGGTAATAAATTCCTGGGATAGGGTAGGGTACAGAGTGCTGTCATAATCAAAAGGAGAGAAAATGGTCTGTGAAAGCAAAAACCCTCACCTGAAACTTGAAAATAAAGGAGATGGAATTGTCCTCAGAGCCTTCAGCTGGGAGGCGGCTCAAGCCGGGAATGCCAAGAAACCTTCTAGAGATAAGAGGAATGGCCGCCAGACTCAAACTAGTCTTGCTGGAATGTTAAGCATTGGCATGCTAGATACAAAGAGACAAAGCTATTCAGGTCCCCTTGGCTAGTGCTATGGCTTAAACCTGTCCCTCCCCTAACGTCACTTCCTGGAAACTTAACCCCGGCCCCCCATGGTACTTGGATGGTGGAGCCTTTAGTAGGTACTAGAGTTGGGATCTGCAGGGTCTCCCCCAAGGCTCACGTGGTGAAGGTTCGGTTCCCAAGGCAGCAATGCTCACCAGCGAGGCTTCTGGGAAGCGACCACATCTGATGCATCTGATTCCATCAGTGGGTCAACCCATTGGTGGCTTCATGATTGAGTGGACTCTTGGGAGGTGGTGGAAACCGTAGGAGGTGGGGCCTGGTTTGAGGAAGTATGTCACTGGGGACCTTCCCTGGAATGATGTGTCTTGTCCCCAGTCCCTTCCTTGCTTGTTGTTTCTGCTTCTTGGTTGTTGTGAAATGCATAGCTTTCTCCCTTCAGGCCCTTCTGCCCTGATATTCTGCCTCACGACAGGCCTAAAATCAGTAGAGCCAGCCAGCCACGCACTGAAACCTCTAAAACCAGAAGGCAAAAGAAACTTTCCCTCCTTTGTTTTTCTCAGGGTTGTTTTGTTGTTGTTGTTTTGTTTTGTTTTGTTTTGTTTTTGTTTGTTTGCAGTAGCGGAAAGCTAATGCAGGATTAATTAGTATTAGATGAGGCTATGAGGTTGGCATCCTGTGACGGCATTTATAAGAGAAAGGGAGACCCGAGCTGGGACTCTTGCTCTATCTCACTACTAATGCCCTCTGCCATGTTTACGATGCAGCAAGAAGGCCCTCACCAGATGCCGAGGAGTTACCAGCACCATGCTCTCAGACTTTCTAGCCTTCAGAATTGGAAACCAAATCAACCGTTTTTTTTTTTTTTAATAAATTATCCAGTCTCAGTTATTTTGTTAGAGCTACAGAAAATGGATTCAGGCAGCAATGAAGAGTTCCTCAAGCTAATTTAGCCACAAATAACTTCTAAGTAATAAAAATAACTACCATGAGCTGATTGTTTTATAAGGGCAAGCCACATCCTAGATTTTCTCTGTTTTCCTCATCGATGGTAGAAGAGACACTTTCAGGTGTCTTACCAATGTCATTTATGTTTTAAATTACATATTTAAATTATATATTATAGTAAAAACTATAGCCAGTTCATCAAACCAGGTATAGGTGATATCACTTGGGGTGAGGCTAAAGACAGTATTTAAGAAGAAACTATTGATATTGAATCAGTAAAGAAAATGTTAAATAAACAGTATTTGGGAGGTAGGTAGATAAAACTAAAAAAAAAAAAAATCAAAATTTAGAAAACATTGTATATCTGACATGATTCTCAAGCCAGCCCTTAAAATAGGCATTAATAGTAGCACCTTCATTTAACCAGAAGAGAAATTTAAGCTTCAAGAAATTGTCACATACTGGTAAGTGCTAGAGGCAGGATTTGAACTGGATGAGCTCCTTCATTCTAAGGCCCATTTCAACAACCACCAAGCTGTTCCGACTTCTGCTTTTGTTTATCCCAGCACCAAGCACAGAATAGATATTTACAAGTATTTACAGACTATGATAAAATCTAGCTCCATCCTCATTTGATTACAATTTGGTTTCTCATAGGAATACACCTGGAGTGGTGGTTCACATTGGGATTACCTGGGAGCTTTAAAAAAATGTGACGCCTGGCCCCCACCCCTGGAGAGCTTCATTTCACTGTTCTGGGGCCAGTCCTGGGCATGGAGAGATTTTTAAACTCCCCAAATGACTTCACTATGCAACCAGCATCAGGAACCACCTGCCAAGAGACTACTCACCAAATGTCACAGTGTGTTATTCGTTGTAATTTTTTTTTTCTTTTTCTATGCTAGGGGTGAAACCCAGGGCCTCACACATGACAAGAAAGGGCTCTACCACTGAGTTATGCCTCCAGCCCCATTGTGATTTAATACACTGGCAATCTGGCTTGGCGATTGAACCCAGTGGTACTCTACCACTGAGCAGCATCCTCAGCCCTATATATAGATTGTGTGTGTGTGTGTATGTGTGTGTGTGTGTGTGTGTGTGTGTGTGTGTGTGTTGCTGGAGACAGAACCCAGGGCCTTCTACATACAAGTGCTCCACTACTAAGTCACGTTCCCAGTCCCTCTTTTTATATTTTTATTTTGATATGGGGTCTCCTTAAGTCGCCCAGGCTGGCCTTGAACTTGCCTGATCCCCCTCCCTCAGCCTCCTGAGTAGCTGGTATTACAAGCATGCAGTCAGCACACTAGGCTCATCATCAAGACTGTATTAGCAAGCGTCGTCTGTGGGGAGAACCCACTCTTATCAGGCACAAATACAGAGTTACCTAAAGACCTTAAAATGGGCTTTCCAGCCTTTGTCCTGTGATCTGCCAAGATGAAATCCAAGACAGTGATGGCCAACTGTTACTTTTTGGTATGGGTTGTGTGAAGCTTAAACAAGAGCTAGGCCTTAATACTAATTTTCATGTTTTCATATTTGGAGACTTACATGAAGATAAGTATGGGAAAGGAAAAGATTCCCAAGCAATAACCCAAGCAAGGGACATGAGACTTGGTTTCCTCTCCTCTTTCTTCTCTCCCTTTCTCATCTTTCCCTTCTTTTTCTTACTCCAATGATGCTCCATTAAGTAGAGGTTTGGGAGGATTTTTTGATAATGGAGATTGAACCCAGGGACACTTTACCTCTGAACTACAACCCAAGCTCTTTTTTTTCTTCATTTTGAAATAGGGTCTCACTAAATTACAAGAATCTTGCTAAACTGCTGAGCTGGCCTCAAACTTGCTATCCTCCTGCCTCAGCCTCCTAAGTTGCTGGGATTACAAGCACATGCCCCTACCCCTGGCTTAAGTAGAGATTTTAAACACAAATGGAAGTCAATTCTAGACACTTATTCCAACTTCTTTCTAGTCTACCAACGATCAGCTTTGTAAACTCTCAATCAATTATTGAATTCATAAATGAACTAACTTCTGATTCTCTCCTTTGGGCCTAAGTTTATGCCTAGCTATTGTAAGACTTAAGAACTAAGAGCCCGGAAGCTAGTGCACCCCTGTAATCACAGTAGCTTATGAGGCAGAGGCAGAAAGATCATGAGTTCAAAGCCAGCCTCAGCAAAGCAATTCAGTGAGACCCTGTCTCTAAATAAAATACAAAATAGGGCTGAGGTTGTGGCTCAGGGTTGAGTGCCCCTGAGTTCAATCCTTGGTACCAAAAACATGTGGTACATGTGAAAATGCTTCCTAAAATCTAAAGCCAGCAATTCACAGACTGGGAGAAATTATTTGTAAATCATATATCTAATAAAGAGACGAGTGTCCAGAATGTAAAAAGAATCCTTACAATTTAGATGGGTGCCTCTGTGTGGGCCTGCAGTACTAGCTGTTCAAGAGGCTGAGGAAGGAGGATCACTTGAGTCCAGGACTTAAGAGCTAGCCTGAAAAACATAGCAAGACACCATCCCAAAAAGAGAAAAAAAAAAAAAAGGAAAGAAAAATGTCTCCAAAGAAACACAATAAATCTCTGTAGCAACAGACCCCAAAGAAAAGGAAATTGACAAATTGTCTGACAAACAATTCAGAAGAATGATTTTTAAGGAAACTTAATGGGATATAAGTGAATACAGATGGGCAATTCAATGACATGAAGAAGACAACTTGTGATGCGAATGAGAAATTCATCAAAGAGATGGAAGTCATTAAAAAGAGCCAATGAAGCCGGGCACGGTGGCGCAGGCCTGTAACCCCAGAGTCTTGGGAAGCTGAAGCAGGAGGATCACAAGTTCAAAGCCAGCCTTAGCAACTTAGTGAGGCCCTAAGCAACTTAGCAAGACCCTGTCTTGAAATAAAAAATAATCTCTTCTCTCTTCTCTCTGTCCTCTGACCTCCTCCTCTTCTCTCTCTGCTCTCTGCCTCTCCTTTGGGCAGCCCCCCAATAAAATCTCTTGGTTGAATCTCAAAAAAAAAAAAAGAAAGAAAGAAAGAAAGAAAAGGGGCTGGGGATGTGGCTCAGTGGTTAAGCACCACTTGGTTCAATCCCCAGTGCCCCCCCCCCAAAAAAAAAGAACCAATGAAGAATCTTGGAGGTGAAGAACTCAATAAAAGAACATTTTTAAATACCCAAAGTCCAGAGTTGACGACAGGGTGCTCTCCTAATGGTGCACACTCTGTGGGTTTGAACAGTATAATAACGTATACCCACCATCATAGGATCACAGAGAGTATTTTCACAGCCCTAAAAATTCCGTGTGCTCCACCTATTCATCCTACCCTCTCTCCTAACCCCTGTCCAAACAATGATCTTCTTACTGTTTCCATCCTTTTATTTTCCAGAATATCATTATCATTGGTATCATACAGTAGGCAGCCTTCTTAGACAGGATTTGATTTAGCAATATGTATTTAAGGTCCCTCCATGTCTCTTTATGACTTGGTATTTCATTTCCTTTTATTCTCTGAAGAACCGTCCGTTGTCTGCATGTACCACAGTTTATTGGTTCACCTACAGAAGGACATCTCGTTTGCCTCCAAGTTTTGACAATTGTGAAGAAAGCTGCTATATCTATTTGCTTGCAGGGTTTTGTGTGGACATACATTTTCAACCCCTTTGGGTAAATATCAAGGAAAGCGATGGCTGGATTTTAGGGTGAGAGTATGTTTAGTTCTATAAGGAACTGCCAAACTGTCTTCTAAAGGGACTGTGGCATTTTGCATTCCCAGTAGCTCCTTTCCTCAAGCATGTGATGGTGTCAATGTCCTGGGGTTTGTCTGTTCTGGTAGACATGTAGAGTTTCTTTTGAGTGTGATGGAAGTGTTCTGGAATTAGATGGCAGTGATGTTTACCAAACCGAATAAACACAGTTAAAAACCACAGAATTGTACACTTTCAGAGATTGAACCTTATGGTATATGAATTAAGTCTCAATTTTTCAAACATGAAAGAAAAAAATCTAAAGCTAGTACATAAGTACAAAACATCTTTGTGACTCAAGGATTCTCATTCTTAGCACTATCAACCTTTGGGGGAATATAATTCTTTGTTGTTGAGGCTTTATCCTGTGTTGTTTTGTTTTTTTTTTCCTGGTCTCCACCCATTACCGCACAACCCCAACTGCAACAACCAAAGATGTCCTCAGACATGGCCAAATGTCCCCTGGGGGACAAAATCATCTTGGATGGAGAACCACCTGTTATAACTGTATGATGTGAAAATTCCCAGTGAGTACATTAAATATGAAACTTTATTTAAGCCTGCAGAGATTGTGAACTCACCAAAGTACATTGGTTAGATTTTACATGTAATGAAAATCTTAACTGGTTGATAGAAACTTCATTCTGACCCCATTGCTTTCCAAATGTTTCTTCCAAGTCTAAGCAAAGGAGTTTCTGTTTGTGAGGTTTTTTTCCTTCTTTGACACTAGACAAAGCTTTTAAAAGAAAAGCTAAAATTTTAGAACTTAAATAGCAATTATCCTCTCTGCTATTTGATTTTGGACCATTTTTCTATGATGCTTGGGCATGTCAGTTAATTGTGTTTCTTGAAAAATGTTATAAGCTGTAAAACATCCCTCTAAGCCTTCGGCATACCAACCTCAGGACTGTTTTCTCATCCCTACTGCATTTATAATACAAGAAACTCAGGCATCTGATTCATATTGGCTGTTCCCTAAGGACAACTCAGAAAAAATGTCATCAAATCTCTACATTGTCCAATTCCTCTCTCCGGATATCGAACATAATTACTACTGACGTCTGACTAGAAAACCCTACTAGACAGAGATTAGATAAATGTCAATCTCTCATAACTGACTAAAAGCATAGACCTATTATAAACCGTGTCTTGTGCCTTGGCTGAACTTCAAGAATACAAATACCTGGGCTGGGGATGTGGCTCAAGCGGTAGCGCGATGGCCTGGCGTGCCTGCGGCCCGGGTGGCCTGGCGTGCCTGCGGCCCGGGTTCGATCCTCAGCACCACATACCAACGAAGATGTTGTGTCCGCCGAGAACTAAAAAATAAATATTAAAAATTCTCTCTCTTGGGCTGGGGATGTGGCTCAAGCGGTAGCGCGCTCGCCTGGCATGCGTGCGGCCCGGGTTCGATCCCCAGCACCACATGCCAAACGAGGATGTTGTGTCCACCGATAACTAAAAAAAAAAAAAAAATTCTCTCTCTCACTCTCTCTTTAAAAAAAAAAAAAAAAAAAAGAATACAAATACCTTATCCTGGGAATACGATTAAATAGGCCCCCTATCTTTCATAGGGTTTGCAGATAAAATTAACTTTACTCTTCTTGTCAACTTAGTATTTGTTTTTCTTAAACCCCTTTCCTATGCCCACCTATACTCTAGCTGCAAGACAATGGGACTCTTGCCCATCTTGCTCCAAGTGGCAATCCTCCATATCTTGCAAGTAGCTGACTTTAGATTTGTCCTCAATAAATCTGTATTCTCTGAACAATGAATGACACCAATAAAAGTCATTTAAGAGACATAGGGAAATTATAGGGATTAAAATAATTTGATTATTTCTTGATTAAGAGGAATAGGAAGACCTCAACAGATGTCATTCATTCATTCATCATTCACTCAACCAACATTCATTGAATGATGACAATTTGCTGGTACTCTTTTAGGTGTTGGGAGAGAGCAGAACATAAACCATACAAAAGTCCCTGACCAGGTTAGGGACAAAACTCGGTGACAGAGCACCTTGCTTAGCATGTGTGTGTGGCCCTGGGTTCCATCCACAGCACTACACAAAATAAATAAATAAATAAATAAATAAATAAATAAATAAATAAATAAGGTAGTAAAGCCATGACCTTGTGGAGATCATGTTCTATTGAGTAAAGACACACAATAAGCAAGATAAATAAGTAAAATGTGCTATGGGGAATGAATGAACCAGAAAAAGGGTTAACACAGCACAGGGGAAGAGTTATAATGTTAAATAAAGTAGACAAGAACAACTTCATTGAGAGAGTAACATGTGACTAAAGACCCCAAGTATGAGAGAAAGCCACACAGATAGGGGAAGGGAGAGCACTCAGGAAGCAGGATCAGCAAGGACAAAGGCTGTGGGGTGAGAAGGAGTCTTATTGTGCTCATAAACAATGAGACCAGTGTATTAGTTTCTTTAGGCTGCTATAACAAATGATCATAAATTTAGTGGCTTAACACAATACAAATTTATTCTCTTACAGGTTCTGGATGCCCAAAGACTGATACAAATATCACTGTACTAGGAGCAAGATGTTGGCAGAGTTGGTTCATTCTGGAAATTCCAGGGAGGAATCCCTGTCCTTGCTTTTTACAACTTTTAGAAGTCAACCGCATTCTTTGATTCATGGTTCCCTTCTCCATCTTCAAAGCCAACAAATAATGTAGTAATGTAGTAAATGTAGCATCTTACATATTCTCTCTCTCTCTCTCTCTCTCTCTCTCTCTCTCTCTCTCTCTCTCTCTCCCCCTCTCTCTTCCTTCCTTCATTTTTCACATCTCCTTCTCTCTCTGACCTTCTTGTTTGCCTTCTTATAAAGACCCTTTAACTTTTATTGGGCTCACTTGGACAATCCAGAATAATCCCCCATTGCAAGATCCTTAATTTTTCAAATTTTTTTTTAGTTGTAGATGGACACAATACCTTTATTTATTTATTTTCATGTAGTGCTGAGGATTAAACCCAGTGCCTCACACATGCTAGGCAAGCGCTCTACCACTGAACTACAACCCCAGTCCCACAAGATCCTTAATTTAATCATCCATGTCAAATCCCTTTTGCCATGGACTTGCTCCTGGGTTCTAGGGATTAGGACATGGACTTCATTGGGGGAAACATTATTGGGCTTACCTCAACTGGGATGGGTGAAGAAGAATGAGTACAGATGAGCACAGCAGGGAGGGAGGCCACAGATACTCTTTGGAAGTGCCTAAAAGCTTATTCACTTAAAAAGAACATTATTTTAAATATTTTAAATTTTTTAAACATTTTATTTTAAAATAACATTTTAACATTTTTAATGTTTAATTTTTAAAAGCTTCTATTATCATCATTTCGTAAAGGAAATGACATTTTAACAACAGAAAAGTGAGACTACAGGTCAGGATTTTCCAAAGAAATAAAAAAAGGAGGTAGGTAGGTGGGTGGGTGAATGGATAGATGGATCGATGGATAGATGGATAAATAGAAATGTAGATAGAGATGTACGAGAAGGAAACTACTCACCCAATCATGGATGCTAAGAAGTTCCACAACTTGCCATTTGCAGGCGGGAGACCCAGGAAAAACCAGTAATGTAAATTCCAGCCCAAGTTTGAAGGCTGGAGAACCAGGGGTGCCTGTGGTGTAAGTGTACAATCCAAGGACTGGGCAAGACCATTGACTCTGTTCAGGCAGAGAGAGAGAATTCACCTCTCCTCCACCTCTTTGTTCTATTTTGGCCTTCTTGGGGTTGGATGACACCCAGCCATCTTGGAAAGGGCCATCTGCTTTGCTGGATCCACCCATTTAAATGCTAATCTCCTCCAGAAACATTCAGACATAATATTCAACTGGATATTTGGGCATCCCATGGCCGATACAAGGCAACACATACAATTAGCCATCACAGAGCCCATCATTAATCTCAACATAAGGGACACTGCATGTCCCTTTGGCTCCTTTATATCCGTTTTGAGCATCATCCTCATTTTCTAGTTGGTCACAGGCTGGCTCTGGTCCCAAATAGGGTTTGTGAATCCACGTTAAGTCATTGTCTGGTGACTGTGTTGGCTTGATTCAGATCCCACCCACAGTTTGAAGTCTCATTATTTAGACAGACTGACGATCAAGATGTACCATCTAATCCTCCCATCATCCACCCAACCTCTGCCTTGGCCAATGGGATATGTCCCCCTTGAATGGGCCAGATCGTATCTTAATTGCTTTTTGAAGTGAGATATAAATCCTAGGAGAGCAAGAGCATGGTTTCAAGGGTTTCACATACTCTCTCTTCCTTTCTAAGTGCTGCCCAAACAATGCCCAGTGGTGGTACCCCTGCTGCTGCCAATCCTCTGTATGAAAGCAACTCTCTTCAATCATCCGGAGAGTCCTGGTTGGACGATAAATGACAAAGGGCGCTCACCTGAAGCCCGTGACCCTTCCAGCTGGGTCAGTGGGTGCTCTGAGCATCTTATAACTTCCCAGGGACAGGTGCTGTAGACAAAACCCAATCACGATGTCCCTTTTGCTTCCTGCAGGTGTTCTAGGTATTGATTGCTGAGAAGCCAACTGGCCCAACTTCTTGTGATTCTGTAGATCAACAAGCAGGGTGGTTTATCTGCTGGTCTCTCCCAGGACAACTGGTTCATTCCCAGTTAACTAATGGCTCCTCTTGGGCTGGAGAGCTCTGGGTGGCCTCTCTCATATATCTGCAGTTGGCGCTGTCCCTGGCACACTGAAACCTGCTCCATGTAGCTTTTCATCCCCCAACAGGGGGATCTTCCCAGCCTGGTGATCTCAGGCTCTCCGAAGTCCAAAGCAGAGGCTGCCGAGCCACTCACAGAGGCCAACATCCGGGACACTCACGCAACACCACTTCTTCCTTGTTCTGTTGACCAAAGCGAGTGAAGAGGTGGGCCCAGATCAGAGTGTGTAGATAAACTGTTAGTGTTTCTGATGGAAAGAGCAAAGGGCTGTGGAGGCAAGGAGTGGGAGATGCCTAAACAGGAAATCCTTCCTCATCCTAAGCAGGAGATGAGAAAATGTGGTTCGTTCTGTCTCAGTCCATTAATGTCATCTAGTCTTGTGAAAAGGGAAAACCCCAGGCCACTGGGTTCTCTTTTCTGCCAAGATAGAGAGTTCCATACACCTGTTAAAAGTAGAGACACCTTAGCCTGCCTCACCTTTAGAGCCCTAGGCAGGCTGATTTCAGGATCATAAACTTATGACTCCACTTCTAGCTGTTTATATATCTCTGCTTATTTTGCTTTCCAGAAGTTTCCAGGACCTGGAGGTTATAAGTAGCACCATCTCATGTACCACATATACCACTCATTACCTGTGGATTGTAAGCAAATTATTTAAATTCCCTTTGTGTTAATTTCCTTGCCTATAATACAAGATCATAATACCTACCTCACAGGGCTATGTGATAAATACATTAAGCAATTTGTCTCCACTGGATTTCTTCCAAAGTTCTCTGTCTTAAAGGTGTCCCTCTGAGAACATGCAAATCTGAAACTAGACAGGGAGGGTGAGCAAGTTTCCTCGGGAAGGTACTCTCTTAGCACATATCTGAAGGAATGGTGGGAGATAACCAGGAAAGGGGCAAGAGAAAACATTCCAGGCAGAGGGAACACATTCAAAGGCCCTTATAATAGCAAAAGAAAGGCCCAGTGGGTGGTGTTGATCAAAGGGTAAAAGTTTCAGTTCAACAAATAAGTTTGTGAGATCCATTACACTTCCTAGTGGCTACAGTGAAGAACAACGTATTTTATACCTGAAAATTGCCCAGGGAATATACCTTAAATATTCTCACCACAAATAAATGATAAGTATGTCAGGTGACGAATATGTTGATTAGTTTGACTTAATCATGTCACATGAGCACATACGTGCAATACATCATGTTGTACACTGTAAATATATGCAATTTTATTCGCCAATTAGACCTTAATAAAGCTGGGGAAGAGGAAGCCCTGAGCATAAAAGAATTGAAAGAAAGCAGTGTCTCTAACGCTCCAAACATAGGAGGGTTTAGGGGAGTGGGGAGCAGATGGGCACCAGGTTAAGTATTTCTGTTTGGAATTGCGTATCAGTTTCTCGTGGCAGCTGTAACAAATTATCCCAAGTTTAGTAGTTTAAAGAGCATAAACTTATTTTCTTATAATCTTGGAGGCCAGAAATATGAAATTAGTATCACTAGATTGGAATCAAGATGAGGCAGGGTTACACTCCCTCTGGAGGCTCTAGCGGGGAGAATCTGTTTCTTGCACTGTTCAGCTTCTGGTGGCTCCAGACCATCCTTGCCTTGTGGCTGTCTCATTCTAATCTTCAAGGCTAGTGTCTTTAAATCTCTCCACTCTGTCTTCACAAGCCTTCTCCTCTGCCAGTGATGAAATTTCCCTCTGCCTCCCACTTAAGGATATACGTGATTGAGTTAGATATAATTCTGAATACTAATTCCATTTCACAATCTTCAATCACATCTTCAAAGACCGTTTGTTCCCCAATAATGTAACATTTACAGACTCCAGAGGTTAGGAAATGGGCATCTCTTGGGGGACCATTCTGAATCCTACCATATAATGAATACAGTTTATAACCAAGGCCTGTCATACGTAGAGCACTTAATAAATTCTGACTAATGATATGATGATCAATGTTAAACCATTACTATATTAAATAACTCTTTAAACCCGGTGTGGTGGTGCACATCTGGAATCCCAACACTCAGAAGGCTGAGGCAGGAGGATCATTTGGGCCCAGGAGTTGAAGACCAGCCTAGGCAACATAGTGAGAGCCCATCTCAAGAAACAACAAAAATAAACAAATAAAAAGTAGTCTCTTTTTTTAATCCCTTCTCCATTTTTCAGACCCTGTGCAACTAATGGTAAATAATATTTTAGGGTTTTTTTTCATGTGCTTTTCCACTTATTTGTCTGGGGGACAAAAAGTACATTTACATAGTTCATATTTTAAAAGGTACATCCCAGGTGCACACCTGTAATCCCAGCGGCTCAGGAGGCTGAGCAGGAGGATGGCCAGTTCAAAGCCAGCCTCAGCAAAAATGAGACCCTAAGCAACTAGGGAAACCGTGTCTCTAAATAAAGTACAAAATAGGGCTGGGGATGGGGCTCAGTGGTCGAGTGTCCCTGAGTTCAATCCCTAGTACAAAAAAAAAAAAAATGTACATCCAGAGAGAATATCATCCCTACTGTGAGTGACCTTCATGTGATTCTCCCTACTTCAGAAATAATTTCAGTTTTTGTTTTGTTTGGGAGTATTTATTTATTTATTTATTTATTTATTTTGGTACCAGGGATTGAACCCAGGGACACTTAACTGCTGACACACATCCCCAGTTCTTTTTTTTTTTTGGTGGGGGGGGCATACCAGGGATTGAACTCAGGGGCACTTGACCACTGAGTCACATCCCCAGCCCTATTTTGTATTTTGTTTAGAGACAGAGTCTCCCTGAATTGCTTAGCATCTTGTTGCTGAGGCTGGCTTTGAACTCTCCATCTTCCTACCTCAGCCTCCAAACCCACTGGGATTATAGGTGTGGCCACCACACCAAGGCCCAAAACAATTTTTATATAACAAGTATATGTTTATATATTCTGTGTTTAATATTTCACACAAACAATAGCATGATATAATGCGGACTTCTCTTCAATTTGTTTTTTGTACTTAAAAACATGCCAATCATAATCTTGGTGTGATGGTGCATGCCAGTGACCCCACCTACTCAGGACACTGAGGCAGGAGGATGGCAAGTTGGAGGCCAGCCTCAGCAATTTAGCAAGACCTTGTCTCAAAATAAAATTAAAAAGGGCTAGGATATAGCTCACTGGTAGAGTATTTGCCTAGTATATGTGAAGCCCTGGGTTCAATTAAGAAAAAGAAAAAAGAGGAGAGAGAGAGAGAGAGAGAGAGAGAGAGAGACTTTAAATACATCTTTTCAAACATGTTCCAGTTTATCTCTAGGATAAATTTCTGAAAGTAACTGTGCTGAGTCAAAGGGTTTGCTTAGTATGGTTTGATAGGCATCGTTAAAGTAGCCTTCAGAGTGGCCATGCCATTTTACGGTCCTTCTAGAAATGTATGATAATGCCTTTCGTTCACCTTCTCCAGCACAGTGTGTTATTGAAATGCGTTTTCTTTTGTCAACCCGATAGATTAAGAAATGCTGGATTCTGGGCATGGTGGCACGCACCTGTAATCCCAGTGACTTGGGAGGCTGAAGTAGGAAGATCACAAGTTCAAGGCTAGCCTCCTTAACTTAGAGAAACTCTGTCTCAAAAATAAATAAATAAATATGTCTGGGGATGTAGCTCAGTGGTAGAGCGCCCCAGGTTCAATCTCTAGTTACAAAAAAATAACAATAAAATAAAATAAAGTAAACCTCTATATCAGTATTATTGAAGTTTGGTATCTGCATATTTTAAAACCATTTTTATTTCTGATAATAGGTTTTTTTTGGGGGAGGGGAGTTTGTTTATGTGTTTGCTGAGGGTTGAATTCAGAACCTCATGCATGCTAAGTGCATGCTCTACCACTGAGCTTCACACCCAGCCCCTAGTTAGAGGCCTTAAAGTCCAATACCAAGTTCTTTTTCTTAGCCAAGAATGGGTACCGTTATTTATATTTTTATCACAGTAAAATACACATAACATAATTTCTCATGTTCACCATCTTAAATGGCATTAAGTACATTCATAATGTTCTATAACCATCACCATGACCCATTTCCAGAACTTTTTTTTTATCAACCCAAACAAACTCTATGACCATTAAACAATAGCTCCGAATTTCCCCCTCTTCCCAAATCCGAGCAACCTCTGTTCTGCTTACTTAACCTTTATTCTACTTTCTGTCTCGATGAATTTGCCTCTATTTTAGGTACTTCATATAAGTGGAATCATCCCATGTTTATCCTTTTGTGTCTGGCTCATTTCGTTTAGAATATTTTCAGGGTTTGCCCATGTTGTAATGTGTATCAGAACTTCATTCTATTTTGTGACTGAAAAAAAATTCTATTGTGTGTATATACCATACTTTGTCTTTCCATTCATCAATTGATCGACAATTGGGTTGTTTCTACCTTTTGAAAGAACATTGCTGTACAAGTGTCTGTTTGAGCCCCTGCTTTCAATTCTCTGGGGTATATCCTAGAAGTGGAACCGCTAGATGTTTTGATAATTCTGTGGTTAGCTTTTGGAAGGACCACCAAATTGCTTTCAGCAGTTGCTATACCATTTTAAATTCCTACCAGCAATGAAATCAGGACTGTGGTGTGATTGGGATCTTCAATGTCCCCCCAAAATATATTCATTGAAGCCTTGGTCCCCAGTGCAGCAATGCTCAGAGGTGGGGCTTTTGGGAATGATTGGATCATGGGAGCTCTGACATCATCAGTGGATTAATCCATTTGATGGATTAATAGTTGGACTATGGAAGGTGATGTGAATCACAGGAGGAGAGGCATGTTAGAAGAAATAGGTCATGAGGGGCATGTTCTGGGTGACTATGTCTTCTCTCTAGCCCCTTCCTCTCTCTCTTTGCTTCCTGTATACCATGAGCTGAGCAGCTTTCTTCTGCCATGTTCTTCTGCCGTGCTGTTTCTGCCTTGGAGCCAGCCAACCATGATGGACTGAAACCATGAGACAAAATAGATCTTTCCTCCTCTAAGTTGTTCTTGTCAGGTGTTTTGATCAGTGATAAAAAGCCAAATAACTCCAATTTCTCCACATCCTTAGGAACAATTCATACTATTCATATTTTTAAAAATATTTTTCAGTTGTAGATAGACACAAACCTTTATTTTATTTACTTTTATGTGGTGCCAAGGATCAAACCCAGTGCCTCACAGGTGCTAGGCAAGCGCTCTACCACTGAACCACAACCCCAGCCTACTTTCCATATTTTTACTTACTTTTTGTTGTTGTTTGCAATCCAGTAGTATATAGTATATTATTCAGAGTTGTGCAACCTACACATTTTTAATTATATAATAGCCATTCTAGCGGTATGAAATGATATCTCATTGTATCTATTTTTTTGGTCATTTCTTCCCCCCCCCCAGTTTTTTAATTTTTTATTTTGCTTTTCCTCTCATCTATTTATTTTTATTTTCTTTGGTTAGTAATAAAATATTTCTCATAAAGTATTTCTCCAGAACACAATCATCTCACACTGCCCAATGAACACCCGTACTTCCTCCTATAGCAGCTTTGTTGCCGCCTTCAAAATCACTCCCATCAGAGAGAACATTTGGTTTTCTGGGATTGGCTTACTTCGCTTAGCATGATATTCTCCAACTCCATCCATCTACCTGCAAATGCCATAATTTTTTCTCTTTTCTCTTTTAAATGCTGAGTAATATGCCACTGATTAGAACAAATAAAGATATCTATTATTCCTTCCATCAGTGGCTTCCTATTCTCTAGAGCACCGGAGGCACCAATGCTTGGTTTGCATTTTGCCTCACCGGAGCAGAGGCTCTCTCTAGTGGTCAAACCGAGTAACTGCAGGGGCAGCCCCATTTTTCCCTTGTCCTGTCCTTGGTGTATCTTATTGACCTGGTGATCCATGTGGTGGTGCCATGGAAGGCAATGTCCAAGTCTAGTTCACAAAGGGATGTTTCTACAAATAGACAGGTTTTCACCCCAAATGACAACTCCTTCTCCAGTCTCCTTTTCATCGTACCTTTCCTAAAACCGGAATAACAGCAATGCAGCTGACATCTTAAATGCAGCTGGTTTGTTGAACATTCTTTCCAAGAAGCCATTTTATTTTCTTCGAATCTCTTCCTTCAACTGCTACTTACTGAATCCCTTAAAAGACAAGTTGGTTAGTTCTTAACAAAGAGCATAGTTCTTGGGTGTCTTATAGATCTGATACATCACTCACCTCCCCGCCCCCACCCTCCCAGAGGCTGAGCTTTGGAGTGGGGAGAGGGAGCAACCGAGGAGAGGGGTCTGCTCTCTCAGGCTGGCCATCCTCCCTCCCTGTAAAGCTCCTCTGATGTTTGGGGCAGAGACTAGAAATTAAGGGAAAAGGTCACATCCTACACAGTTTCATAGATTCCTTCTTGGACTTTTGCAACTATCCTCCCTTCGATTTGCACCCCCAGCTAAGTTCCAAGATGTCCACCGGATTCGTCCGTGTCCCACCTGGCATTAGGCATGCCAGCTGTTCTGTTCTTCCCCCCACCCCTCTGCCTCTCCATCCCTGCATCCCAACCTCCTCCTTTTCATTTTTCTCCTTTTTCTTTAAACACCACAAAAATAAGAAAGAGGAGTAAATATCACCCTTGGAAAAGAAGCTAATGTTATTTACAGGGGATGGAACGCTAAACCTAAAAAACCCAAGAGACTCAACTATTGAAAGTGTTAAAACCGGGGCTGGGGATTTGGCTCAAGCGGTAGCGCGCTCGCCTGGCATAGAAATTATTCTATTCCAGTAACAACAAGCTATTAATCTCCTGTAATAAATCAAACAAGCAAAAAGTAGGGGCCACATAAAGGAACTATAAAAAACCAGACTACAGGGCCTGGGGTTGTGGCTCAGCGGTAGAGCTCTCGCCTAGCACGTGCGAGGCCCTGGGTTCGATTCTCAGCACCACATAAAACAAACAAATAAATAAAATTGCAAATATAGATTTAAAAAAAACCTGATTACAGACATAAAAAGAAGACCCAAGTAAGAAGAGGTATGGCTTGTTCCCTAAATAAGGAGTATCAGCATTGTAGAAATTTCCTTTTCATCTCAAATGAACATAAAAATGAAAAGCAGGATAAATAAATTATGGTTTATCCATACAGTAGAGTTCTACTCAGCAATGAGAAGGGATGAATTATGCATATAAGCAATAATAGAGATGAATCTCAAAACCATTATGTTGAGTGAGAGAAATGAGATTCAAAAGGGCACAGACAGTGGGATTGTGTTTATGTAAAACTCTAAAAAGAGGAAAAAGTAAAAGAAGCTGCAGGTGAGAAGGAAGCTGAGGATTAATTGCAAAAGGGCATGAGGGATCTTCTGGGGGCAAATGAAAATGTTCTATATCTTTTTTTTTGGCGAGGGAGGTGGGTACTGGGGATTGAACTCAGGGGCACTCGACCACTGAGCCACATCCCCAGCCCTGTATTGTATTTTATTATGAGACAGGGTCTCCCTGAGTTGCTTAGCGCCTCACTTTTGCTGAGGCTGGCTTTGAACTCACAACCCTCCTGCCTAAGCCTCTGAGACTGAGACAACAGGCGTGCGCCACCCTATGCCCGGCTGTTCTATATCTTAATGGCACTGTGATTACCTATCGTATACATTTGTCAAAGCATTATAAAGGAGAAGCTAGGAATGTCGTTCAGTCGTGGAACTCTTGCCAAGCACACACAGGGTTCTGGGTCCCCTTTCCCAGCACTGCAAAAAAAGTTAAATGTATTCCCAAAGTGCTGGTTTCTTAAATGTAAATTATAGCTCAATAAAGGTTGGAGGGAATAAAACAAAATTCAGATTGAAATGCAATTCTTAGGAGAAAATTGTGGCAGGAGAAAAGTGTGGCAGAGAATTCAGGCATTGAAAATAAAGTTCTTCAGGAAGAATAAATGCATGAGATCAGCTAAGGAAAAAAAAAATAGCTTGGAGAGTCATCAACTAATCTGAAGTCCACACTGTTGGCTGTGCTGGTCACCTGAGGAATGAGGTGCTTCAGGTTCTCAGGTTCTCCTCCCACAGGTGCCCTCTGTGTCTGAGAAAGGCTTCCCAGGCCTAGGGTGGGAGTCAAGGGAGGCTGTGGATAGCAAAGTAGTTTCATTTCATCCCTTGTTTTTTTTTGGGGGGGGGGGGGAGCTGCTTGGTTTGTGTTTGTTTTGCACTTTGACCATGCTAGGCACACACTCTATCACTGATGTACCAGCCCTGGTTCCTTCTTAACAGAAGAGAGAACTAATTGTTTTCTCCTCTTGATGGAGGGTGGAGTCCTTGAAGCTCTTTGGAGACTCTCAGCTTCAAGTCCTATGTGGCTCCTCCTGGGATGTCCTCTTAAGAACAGGCAAACAAGAGGCTCTGAGTCCTTTAAGATGCTCCTTTTGTTATGGAGGTCTTCAAGTATACAGGCCACCTACAAACAAAATAAATTCTAGAGACTGATAAAGGGGAACGTACCAATGTTACATGGTAGATTCCAGGACACGCTGAGCAGGAAGAGAAGAGCCATGAATTTGATTTCACGAACTCCCACGATTTGCTGATACTCAGGATTAAGACTCTTGAAAAAAGGAGAACAATGGATTGATGTATCGACATTCTCTGTGCTCACTGCCGAGGAAAAGCAAGACGGTGCTTCATGTGACCAATTTCTCGGGGCATAAAGACATTCCACCACCATGAAGGCATTTCTCTTTCAATCGATGTGCTTGGCGGCATATTTTTGGAATTGAAATCTCTAAAAAGAGGTGGCGCGGTTTGAAGATGATCACTCTTCCGAGGTCGTTTTCTCCCTGTTCCCCATTAGCGGGGTCTAAAAAAGCAGCCTTTGAGCAAAATTCCCAGCCTGCCTGCCACTGCTGCCAGGAAAATCTTTCCCAGCATGAACAAAACAGTAGTACCTCTGAGAGTCTCTATCCATTTTTCACTCTGTGTAACTAAGAGAGGAAAAAAGGACATCATTGAGATTTGAGATTTATTGGAAATATTCACAGGAGCCAATCAATGACAGAAATTGAAGACTCTCTCTCTCCATGGCAATTTAGAGAGAGAGAGTCTTTTTGTTTTGTGAGGCATTACGGTGTGTCTTGATTCAAGGATATGAGTTGATAAAATGAGAACAACCTTCTAATGTGAAGCAAATGCCTGCTACAAATTAAATGGAGCTTATCACTCAGGCTGTCTGTATGAGTTATCTTTTGCTGCATAACAATATTGCCAGCAACTTAGCAGCATAAATAACCCATGTTTGTTATCTCACAGGTTGTTCGAGCCTGGAGATCAGGCACTGCTTAGCTGGGTTCTCTCCAAAGTTACAAAGTGTTGGCTAGGCAATAGTTTCATATGAAGGTTTGACTGGGGAAGGATGTGCTTTTGAAAGCCCACTCACGTGCTGTTGGCCACATTCAGTTCCTCGAAAACCATGGCTGCAGTTCATTTCTGTCTGTCCGTGAAGGTCTCCCTGAGTTCCTTGCTAGGTGGCTGTGTCCGTCAAGTAGCTCACAAGATGGCAACTCGCTTCTCAAAGCCAGCAAGGAAGAGAATCTCTCAGCAAGACAGACAGGATGAACTTATGTCATGTAGTAACAGAAGTGACAGACCGGCTGGGCACGGTGTTGCATACAAGCAGCTCCGGAGGCTGAGGCAGGAGGATAGCAAATTCAAAGCCAGCCTCAGCAAAAGCGAGGCGCTAAGCAACTCAGTGAGACCTTGTCTCTAAATAAAATGCAAAATAGGGCTGGGGATGGGGTTCAGCAGTTAAGTGTCCCTGGGTTCAATCCCCAGTGCCTACCCCCCACCAAAAAAAAGTAATAGACCTCATATTGGCTGTATTGTCCAGGTTAGAAGCAAGTCACAGATTTTTACCTACATGCAAGGGGAGGGGAATCTTACACGGATATAGACGCCGGGAGGCAAGGATCCTGGGGGCCACCCTGGAGTCCATCCATGTCGTCCATACTGGCTGCCAACATCACACTGATGCTCCCTTCCCATATACCGTCCTCTGCCATCAATCCTTTTTTTTTTTTAATATTTTTTTTATTTTCTTTAGTTTTTGGTGGACACAACATCTTTGTTGGTATGTGGTGCTGAGGATCGAACCCGGGCTGCACGCATGCCAGGCGAGCGCGCTACCGCTTGAGCCACATCCCCAACCTGCCATCAATTCTTGAATGCAAAGATAGCATTTGCCACACGGCTGAGAACAATCGTGGATGATTTTATTTTTGTTTACCTGTTCCTTCTTGCTTTTCCGTCCACCTCCCCTCCGAATACAGTCATGTGCCACCACATAATGATGTTCCAGTCAATAACAGACCCATTAGATGATAAAGGAACTGAATAATTCCTAACACTCGGTGAAGTAGCAGTTGCAATGAGGTAGTGAGGCACATTCACTCAGGTTCATAGTGAGGCCGGTATAAACAAACCTATTGTGCTGCCAATCAGATAAAAGCACAAGCACCTACAATCAAGCCCAGTACGTAATACTTGATAACGATAATAAATAACATTAGTGGTTTAGTATTCACCACGCTGTATGTTTTATCGTTGTTTTAGTGCATCCTCCTTCCACCTGTTGAAAAAAATTTTCACTGTGAAAACCGTGCCAACTTATGCCAGAAGTAGCCTTCTCCGTCTCCGGGAATTCAGCTCATCTCTTGATTGCATCAAGAGGTCACGGAGAGTGATTGACCCACGCCAGTTAGGTTTATGTAAGCAAAGTCTGATGTTCATGCAACAACAAAATCACCCAACGAGCTGTTTCTCAGAATGTGTCCCCATCGTTAAGCAACCTGTAACTATACTGGGAATCCAGGCTGCTCCCCTACTGGCTCATCTCCCTGAGCATATTGCTTGGATGCTCAGCAGCAGGGGTACGCACTCGACAACGTACGTAAGGGTCTCCCCCAGGACCGTGGCCATCACTGCGGTTGTGCAGTGCCTCCACTGGACAAGGTGAGAAGGGAGGCACAAAGAATAATGGGGCATGGGACTCAAGATGTTAATGAAGTCTGATCTATGGTCCTGAAGGGCATAGGGGACAACTCTTGTCCATGGTGCTTGAATTTTGTGCAATCAACAAAAAAAAATTATAAATTTTTAATTATAAATCACCGGTCACTGAGAGGATAGGTTAGGAGTTGAGAGCAGATATTCTGAAGCAGAATCCTGAGGATCCTTAGTGAAACCCACTTCCTCCCACATGTTTTCAACCATCAGGTTTGGGTAGGATTGATCCTGATTTCAGTAATGAGCCTGTATCTGGCATCAGCCAATGTATCCCAAACCGTAACTCTGAGTGTGGGTGTGTGTGTGTGTGTGTGTGTGTTGCTGGGGACTGAACCCAGGGTCTCTTATATGCTAGGCAAGTTCTTTACCACTGAGCTGCACTGCAAGACCCCCAGTCACTCTTTTTTGTGGGGGAAGGCGTACTGGGGATTGGATCATGACGGTCTACCTCTGAGCTACATCTCCAGCCCTTTTTATTTTGTTTTGGAGACAGGTCTCACTAAGGTGCCCAAGCTAGTGTCGAATTTGCAATCCTCTTGACTCTGCCTCTCGAGTCACTGGGATTACAGGTACATGGCATCATGTCCAGTCATTCTAAACAGATTATTGATGGATATTAAGCTGGCTTTCTTTTTTAAAAAAAGGATTCTAGTAAGATTGCTTTTTGTCTTTTTGAGTGGGCTGGGCAAGAGCCAAAACTGAGCTGTTCCAGAGAATGGAGGGAGTTTGGTTTGTAACCGGGAATAAATAGAGACCAGGGAGTAGAGAAGAATGGGAGGAGAAGAGGCTACCATTTAGGGAGGAAATTTCAGCAGAACAAAGATGTTTAAAGATAATTGTTATAATTTTTGCAGTGAGAAATTCACAGCTTCTGTCCTAAGCTACTTCCCATTTGAGAGCACTGCCATGGTATTTAATTAAGAATGACTCTCTGATTCAGGCACAGTGGCGCACACCTGTAATCCCAGCAACCTGGGAGGCTGCGGCAGGAGGATCGAAAGTTTGAGACCAGCCTCAGCAACTTGGCAAGGTCTAGTAACATAGAAAGCCCGTCTTAATAAGTAAAAAGGGGCTGGGGATGTGGCTCAGGGGTAGTTGTCTAACTCTCTCCATTTGGGCTTTTTAGCTTCTCAGTGGCCCCGCAGCTTTGACCACGTTTCTTTTTTCCCCTTATAAAGTTCCTACCTGTCTCCCTTCTGCTTGCCTTGCCTGAGATCCCAGGTGCCACCGAGGGTTTCCATCTGGCACTTGCTGCCTGGTTTCCCCTGACTGCATAAGATCCCTGGCTGCAAATTCCTTCCAACATTCCAGATCCCCAGCACGGCCCTAACAACTAATGTCACACTCCTTTGCCAAGCCATGCCTTAACTCTTATTCTGCAACCTTCCTCTCTCAAAGGTTCTATTGACCTCCTTTGTGCACCCAAAACGGGCACAGAATGAGATTAGGAGCACCAGGTGCCAACAGATTGCCATCCCCACCTGGAAAGCAGTGTGAATCCTGCCCCCTGGAGGACGGTTTCAACATTACAGTCCGTGAAAATGAGCTCTCTTCTCCCAGGATTGTGCGGCTGGGGATTCTTAAAAGCTGTGTGACTTTGAATATGTCAACTAATCTCCCCCGGGGGCTTAGTTGCACCATCTATAAAATGATCTTAATTTATAGTAGCTATCACACAGGATGTTGTAAGAGGAAAATGAAATGGTACGTCAGCACAGCGACTGTTAACATTAGAAATGTTCTACCTGTGATCCTAGATTTTGTTTTCCACAGATGAGCACAATGTCCAGCTCTTCTCAGATCTAAGTTTAAGTTGCATCAGAGATGATATCCTTCAGTATTTTGGTGGCATTAGCAGGTAATACTCTTTGGTCCTATTATTATAGAGATTTGGAACCATTTGTCAAAAGTTATGATGGGGGGCTGGGGTGGTAGCTCAGTGGAAGGATGCTTGCCTGGCATGTGTGAGGCACTGAGTTTGATTCTCAGCACCACATACAAACAAATAAAATAAAGTTCCATCACCAGAAAATATTTTTAAAAATAAAAAATATTTTAAAATATTATTATCTTTTAATTTTTTTTAAAAAAAGTTATGAGATGGGAATGTGTTCTAGAGGGGATTGTGGGACCATGATCTCTTCCTCCTTCTTATTTTGTTTTCTGGACATGAGAACAGGCTTCTCCCAGCAAGCACTCCTGCCATGCTGGGCTGCCTTGCTACAGGCCCCAAAACAATGAGGCCAACCAACTATGGACTGAAACCTCCAAAATTGTAAGCCAAAACAAACATTTCCTCTTTTTAAGTTGATAGTCTCTAACATTTTGTTACAGTAACAGAAAGCTGACTAAAAGAGAATGGTTTTGTTTCAGCACATTTCAGCCAAAACCCAGTACAAATGCAAGCTTAGCGTACATACAGATTACCTACTAATATCATTAAAAATGTAAATCTGGGGTGGGCTTTTATTTCTACACAGCTCCCAGGTAATGTTGATGCTGGACACTGTTTGAAAAGCAAGGTTTTATTGAGGTATGATTTACAGATCATAAAACTTATCTAAGTGCAGAGTTTAATTTTGTTGAGAGAATTTATCAAGTTCTGTGACCATCTGCATATATTGAACATTTTCATCACCCCAGGAAGATCTCTCATATGCATTTACAATTAACCCCATTCCTACCTTCAGTCCAAGACAATCCCTACTCTACTTTCTCTCTTTATCACTTGCTTCTTCTGGGCACTTCACATAAATGGAATCCTATCATATATGGTTATTGGTGTCCTTCACTGCACAAATTTTTTGAGGTTCATCCACATTGTGGAGGTGTCACGACTCCGTTCCTTTTCACTGCTGGGTGATATGGATAGATGACTCTTTGGTTATGCATTCACCAGGCAGCAGATTTGGAGGTTGCTTCTGTATTTGGACCATGAATAGCGTGCTCCAAACAGTCTCAGGCAGGGCTTTGTATGTTGCAGTTTCTCCCAGGGAGAAATTACCAGGGATCAGGATGGCTGGGTGGCTGCAAGGTTTTAAAGCATGGTAGTGTCCTTCACAGTGCTGTGCCGAGGAGCAGAGTGTTGTTATTTATGACTATCCACAGCCCAGGGACATGGTTACGGACCCTTGTTCTATCAGGCCATTCTGTTGCTATTAAGTCTGGGTTCCTCAACCTCAGCACTTTTGATACCTTTAAGACAAATAATTTTTTGTTTGTTTGAAGATGCCTTGGGTGTTGTAGGAGGGTTGAGAGGCATCCTGGGCTCCACCCAATAGGTGCCAATAGTTCCACTCCCAATACCTACTTGTGACCACCAAAAACATCTCTGGGCATTGTCCAATGTCCCCTAGGGAACCAAATGCCCCCTACATGAGAAAAAAAAATTGCACTGGAATTTATCCCCAAAGTGAAAACCATGCCAATCCTTCCTCTGACCTGGAGATATTTAGTGGTTGGGTACATGGCTCTGCCCGGCTTCTGCTCTCGGAGTAGGTGTGCTGCGTCCCGTCTTGGAGCGCTCCACGTTGACGTCCTACATGTTACTTTATTTAAATTTGTTCTAAATCAGTAGTTCTCTTGTGGCTCGGTGTGTATGTGTTTGTTCTCAAATTGGGCCAAGGGAAGAAGGAGAGGGCTGCAGATGGAGCCGGCTGCGGTCTCGTCTAATTCGGAGCAGTTCATCCCAGCAGGTGTTTATTTCAAAAGTATGAGTTTCAGACAACATGTAATAGGTATTCAGAGCCTTCACACAAGAAACACAAAGCAACATACAGGAGACGGCTGTGGTTTTTGAACAGCCAGGCATTATATTTTTCTCTTCCAAACAGTACCCTGCTTGGATTTTAAAGAACTACTTCTCCCTGACTGTAGGCAATTGGTCTCTCTTTCTCTCTCTCTCTCTCTCTCTCTCTCTCTCTCTCTCTCTCTCTCTCTCTCTCTTTCACACACACACACACACACACACGCACACACACACACACGCACACACACACACACACACACACATCCTGGCAGATGCCTCCTGGCCAGGTCCCTGGGGTGGGCATGTATTTTAGCCACCTATCTATTGCCACTCAACCAGAAGTCCCTGATTTAGAGGCTTACAACACTAGTGATTTCTAATGTCTCATGATTCTGTGGGTTGGCCTTCTGGGAAGAGGTAACAGTCTCACTGGGGCTTATCCACAGCTCTGGACTCAGCTGCAAGGCCAGCTGGGCTAGAATTTACCTAGTCTCACTCAATCTCAGGTAAGAGGGTGTTGACATTCATTTTAGGAGCCTTAGTTCTGCTCCGTGTGACTTGTCATCTTCCAGGAGGCCAACCCTACAGCAGGGTGGTCTCAGGACTCCAGAAGGGCACAAGCAGAAGCTGCAGGGTGACCCTAAGTCCTAAGCCCTAGATCTCACATGACATCCGGTCTGCCGTATTCTGTGGGTCAGGGCAAATTGCAAAAGCAGCTCCAATCCAAGGGACTGGGAAAAGAAACTCGGCCTGTTGAAGGGAGGAGCAGTTACAACACAGGGCACAGAAGGGTGGGCCTAGGAAAGTGGGATTCTCCCAGGGCCATCATATAATGATTGTGTGCCCCAGGCTACTGCAGTGAGATTCTTTCTCAACAATCCAGGTTTGTGCGCATTTGGCCTGGGCTGGCCAGGTTGGCCTCTGTCACTTGCAACCCCAGAATCCTGATCTATGAGTTACATTTGTCGAGTGGATGACCTTTCCCAGACTTCATGTAGGAACATATATTTACATTTGCTTTCTCTTACCAGTTATAGGGGGCCAACAACCAGTCCCTGAAGCCTGTCTTGTCTGCATTCCCACCCCAGCGGTGTCCCCCTTTAGCATGTGATCCCAACTCCTTAGCCATCCTTGTTATATCAGGAGTACAAACTGACTCTCTTGAGCCCGATCGGATTATTTCTTCTAAGACTTGAAATCCGTGAAGCTCTGCTGGCCCATAAACTCAAAGACTAAGAGATGGTCAGTTTCTACTCTCTGCAGGGAAAAATAGAGGAAGTTGATATCAAGAAAGGAGAAAGAGACAACAGAAATACTGAGAGGAGAGACAGAGACGAGACCTAGTGACACCTGCAAAAGGAAACCTAAGAGATGTTTGACCTTGGAGAGCTTTCCGGTCTCTGGTTCTCGTGTACTGGCCACAGTGACTGATTCAGGAGTCACCAATGACTGGATTTTGGCACCAAGAGATAGTGAACTCCAGGACCCATGAAAGAGATACCAGAAGACATAAATTTTCTCTTCTCCTGGATGATACTGTATGACAATGTAAGATGTATTAAAAAGAGAAAGATCTTGGGGCTGGGGATGTGGCTCAAGCGGTAGCGCGCTCGCCTGGCATGTGTGCGGCCCGGGTTCGATCCTCAGCACCACATACAAACAAAGATGTTGTGTCCGATGAAAACTAAGAAATAAATATTAAATTCTCTCTCTCTCTCTCTCTCTCTCTCTCTCTCTCTCTCTCTCCTCTCTATCTCTCTAAAAAAATAAAAAATAAAAAGAGAAAGATCTAGAGCATCTGTAGGACCACTAAGTGGACTCTGAAGATGGTGCTAACACCTTGGAAGTTATGGAGAAGGAAGAAGAAATTATATGCTCGGTGACATTCTGTGAGCTACTAGATCAAGCCTTACCTGCAGGAAGCCCTACCTATAGACTTCCAGTTATGTGAAAAAATTAAAAATAAATTCCCTGGATGGTTGAAGTCATCTGGAATTAGGCTGCTACTCAAAGCATCCTCATAGACAACTATCTTTTATAAACATAACATGCTGTCTCTGTGCCAGGGTACCAGATGTGGAGGCAACTTCATGCCACATGCCATTGAAGAAGACCTAACTACAAAAGCACGCTCTGCAGACCTTCATTGTACTTTAGGAGATATTCACAAATCTTCCCTGAGCCCCTTCAGTTACCGAAACCACATTCATCGGAGTCTGTCAATAAAACTTATTGGATCTATTGGAGTCCCCTACACAAGCAAAAACTCAATAAATTGGCTGACCATAAATTTTCATTTAGACTTAGCTAGTCATTGAAAATCATCCCTGTGTTTTGAGTCTCTAAATTTGCTTATGGATAGGCAAGCTGAGGCCTCTGGTGGTGACTTATCAACTACAAAATTAGCTCACCCCTGTAATCCCAGCTACTCAGGAAGTTGAGGCAGGAGGATCACAAGTTCAAGGTCAGTCTGGGCAACTTAATGAAACAAATTAAAAATAAAATTAAAAGGGGGCTGGGGCTGGGGCTCAGTGGTAGAGCGCTTGCCTGGCATGTATGCGGCTCTGGGTTTGATCCTCAGCACCATATAAAAATAAATAAGTAAAATAAAGGTATGGTGTCCATCTACAATTTTAAAAAATTAAATTAAAAAGGGTTAGAGACCTAACTCATAGGTAGAGTGCCTCTGGGTTCAATCCCCAGTATCACCCCCCGCCCCCAAGAAAATCAGCAAGGACATGCATTTGACGCTGTGCGGAGCTCTTAAATCACCTTACAGAATTCGGTATTATCCACCTACCTCGACATCTAAAACTAGAACTGGGGGCTCTGGGTGGCTAAGAGGAGCAGCCTGAAAAAGTTTTTAAAAAATTTAAAAAAAATAAATAAGAAGAAGAAGAAGAAAGAAAGAAAGAAGGAAGGAAAGGCCTAGAGCATTTTAAAATCATCAATCTAGTTCAAATGATCAGGACATGCATTGTAGTAACTCAGTGCAGGGATCTCATTAGTGATTGACTTTTAAAGCATTATTAAAATTATCCAGAAACGAATACCTCTCCTTCCACAGTTCCACCTGTAGAATCATACACCATGAGTAAGTACGAAAAGTAGCAGATACCCACGTGTCCAGGATCCAAAAGAAATAAATCAAGCAACATCCCCAAGATAACTTCTAATAAACTTTTCTCTTCATTAGCATTTAGTTCAGTTTCGTTCAACAAGCAGAGATTTCTTCCTTTTTTTTCTTTTTTGAGTACCAGGGATGGAACCCAGGGGCGCCTCACTACTGAGCCACATCACCAGCCCTTTTTAATTTTTTTATTTTGAGACAGGGTCTCACTAAATTGCTCTGGACCTCACTGAGTTGCTGAGGCTGTCTTGAACTTGTGATCCTCCTGCCTCAGCCTACTGAGTTGCTGGAATTACAGGCATGCACCACATGCATAGGGTCCTAGGACACTAACTCTTATTTTGCTGGGCTGGGGATGGAACCTAGGGCCTTGTGCATGTTAGGCAAGCACTCTGCCACCAAGCTATACTCCGAACCCCAGCAAGAAGTGTATAAATAAATGTCCACTACATGGCCCTTAGTATTATGGTCAGCTGACGTCTCATTTCCTCTTTAAGCTCTTCTGGGTGGAATACTGTATCGGTTTCTTAAAGCTGATATAACCAACAGGAACAACAGATTTTTATTCTGTTCTGGATGCTGGAAGTCCGCAGAGTGTCCACTGAGCCATCCACCCTCTGAAGCTCTAGGGGAGGATCTTTCTTTGCCTCTTCCAGCTTCTCATGATGCTAAGTGTTTTTTGACTTGTACCTGCACCACTCTAAGCCCTGCCTCTGCCATCACATGGCCCTGACATTTATTCACACACTTCTTGCTGGGGTCAGGAGTGTAGCTTGCTGGCAGAGTGCTTGCCTAACATGCACAAGGCCCTAGGTTCTATCCTCAGCCTAGTAAAATAAGAAAAGAGCTGGTGTGGTGGTGCATGCCTGTCATCCTAGCAGCTTGGGAGGCTGAGGCAGGAGGATCACAAGTTCAAGGACAGCCTCTATAGGGGCCACGTGTCTCTCCTCTCCTTATAATCTGGGCCCATCCTAAACCCAGAATAACAATTTCATCTAGAGGTCCTTGCCAGTTTCACCGAAGCTTTTCAAAGGGAGGAGGAGGACGTTTAGATGACTCACCCCACCGCTGAGACCTAGAGGTCCCTGTCACAGATTAGGGTCCTGGGACACTAACTCTGAGATGGAGTCTTATTAGAGAGTGCTCTGGGATCCCCGTCCTTGGAAAGCTTAGGAAAGAAAGCCAGACTGTCCTGGAGACGTTCAGCTGTGCTATCTCACAGTTTGGCTGAGCCCCCGAAACTTTAGGTGCCCCCATCCATGACTGGGCATGACCCTCCTAGGGCAGGGGTGTGACCTTGGAGCAGCAGCTCTCTTTAGGAAAGGCAGCTCCTGGGGAACGAGAATGCCATCCCACAGCAGCAGGGGGAGGGCGTCCTGCACCCTGGAAGGATAGTACCTCAGGGTGTCGCCACTCCTCCTTAGTCATTTCTTTCCCCTCTTAGTCACTTCTCTCTTCCCACAGCTGCCAGGAGGGAGGGCTCCCTTTTCCTCTTGCCCCCTCACAGAGCTGAGGCCCCCACATGCTCCTCCATCCCACCTAAGCTTCTTGGCCCACACTTGCACATGCAAACCCACCTGCAAAGCAAAGTTCTGAGCCTTGGTTCAGGGTCACCTCCTTGAAGGCAGTCGACAGCAATCAAGGCGTTGGTTGACGTGGCTTGTTGGGAAGCGGAATGAGCACGGGGTTTTGAGGGAGAAGGAAAAGCGGTGGGACTTCAGCAAATCACTGCTCTCAATGAGTGGGGGACAAGAACTAAGTCTGTCCTAACACTGATTATGTGGCATCTAAGATAGTGCCTGGTGCACAGGATGTTTTCCTAAACATTTATTTCTTTGTGATGAAGTTGAATTGGTAAGAATAAGCTAGATCATGATTTCTTTATTTTTTAATTTTTTTTAGTTGTAGATGAACATAATACCTTTATTTTATTTATTTATTTTTATGTGGTGCTGAAGATCGAACCCAGTGCCTCACACGCACCAGGCAAGCGCTCTACCGCTAAGCTGCCACCCCAGCCCCTAGGTCATGATTTCTCATGTGTGATCCTTGCATCAGCAGCAACAGCATCTGGGAAGCTGTTAAAACAGGTAATTTATTGGATGTCATCCCACAGACCTGCTGCATCAGAAACTCTGTGAGGAAGGGTCCAACGTTATGTGTGCTATAGACTAAATTTTTGTGCTTCCCCAAAATTCATGCATTGAAAACTATATTAAGTCTAGATTCCATTGCTACAACAAAATGCCTGAGGCTAACACTTTATAAAGAAAAGAGGTTTAAGAGCATGGTGTTGGCTTATGTTGAGCTCTGGTGAAATCTCCTGGTACATAGCATTACAATGGCTAGAGTACATGCAAAAGAGAGGGATCACAAGGCAAGATAGGAGGGAGGCCAGAGAGCAATCCAGGAGTCAGGATCACTCTTGTGGGAACTTTTTTTTTTTTTTTAATACTAGGGATCAAACCCAGAGGGATGTTACCACTGAGCTAAGCCCTTTTCATTTTTTATTTTGAGATAGCTTTTCTCTAAGTTGCTTAGGGCCTCATGAAATTGCTGAGGCTGGCCTATCTAACTTGTGATCCTCCTGCCTCATCCTCCCAAGTTGCTGGAATTACAGATGTAGGCCACCATACCTGGCTTGTGGGAACTAAGCTCCTGTGAGTGCCACATGAATTTCTTCTGAGGGCAGCACTTGTAATGACCTCCTGGCAATAACCACCACTTCCTGGTACCGCCACACTGAGGACCAAGCCTCCACCACATGAGCCATTAGGAGTCACACTCAAACTACATCCAAACCATAGCTAAACCTAACCCCCAAAGTCATGGGGTTTGGAGGTGGATCCTGTGAGAGGTGATTAGGTCATGAGTTGGAACCCTTATGAAAAGGATTTGTGCCCCTATATAAGAAACCACAGAGGGCTCCCTTCCCCTCCCAACCCATTAGGACACAGAAGATGGCCGTCTTGTTCAGCAGTTGACCAGTTTATTATCTTTTTTTATCACCTATGAAATGTCCTCCTAAGAGCAAGGACCTCCCAATGTCTTCTTCACTACTGGAACCGAGCCCCTAGGACAGTGCCCAGAGCATAAATCCACACTCTATAAATGTCCGTTGAATGAAGAACTCTGGGTTCTGTTTCCCTTTGGGGATATTGGCACTCTGCTTTGTGGAAAGAAAACATCTTCTCTATGAACTTGAGATAACAATGAATTTCAGCAGCAGAAACATTTTTCCACATTAAATAAATGAATCCAAAAACTGAAGTGCATCTGGGAGTCGTGTGTGGAGGAAGTGCCAATTTGAACAAAGGGCTCACAGGGTCGCCATACCAGCTGATCCACTTTGCAGCCTCCTCTCAGATGCCTGGCCAAATAGCCCACTCACAGCCAAGTTCTGTTCGCACGTTACTACGCTAGAACTACGCGTGGTGTCCTTGTAGTTATGAAGCTCTGCATAGATCTATTTTCAGGAGAAAAAAAATAACATTTAGGGTCGTTTTTTAGAGTTTCTAATTTCAGAAGCATCACAAGCTCATTGCAAAAAATTTGGAAAATTGGGAAAACACAAAGAAAAATGCCTATCTTCTCAACAGTGAAGTTGTTTTGTTTTATTTTGTTTTGTTTTGAGATGGGTTCTCACTACATCTCCCTGGTTGGTTTCAAACTAGCAGGCTTACATGGGGATTCTCCTGTCTCAGCTTCCTTAGGTAGGATGCACCCCACCACACCCAGCTTGAATACCGTCGCACTTTGAAATCTAGACTTCCCAGTCTGTTTTCTCAGAATGCCTTAAAAATGAGTTGGTACTGGGGCTGAGGTTGTAGCTCAGTAGTAGAGCGCTTGCCTAGCACGTGTGAGGCACTGGGTTTGATTCTCAGCACCTCATATAAATAAATAAAAATAAAGTTCTATCAACAAATAAAAAAAACGTTTAAAAAAATGAGTTGGTACTATTTAAAATGTTTTGTAGTCTAATTATTCCCTTGCTCATGTGTCACAGAAAGATTTTTTAAATTTAATATTATTTGACTGAAATGTTTATTTGTGCACTATGATCTAGTTAAATTAATTAAATGATCTTCAATTATATAAAAATATAGGTTCTTGGTAAAAAGAAAAAAATCAAAGAGCTGAGAAGTGTAGGGGGAAAAAAAAACTTCATGCCACTCCTATTGCTAAAGGTTTCTTGTGTATCTTTACAGAACATTCTTGGCTTATAAAATGCACAGATGTAAATGGAGTCACAGCATGTTATTATTTAACAACTTCCTATTTATTATAACAATGTGTCTTAGATATCTTTCTATGGTTGCATGGTGTTCTGCTGCATAAATACATAATATTTGTTTTGTTTTGGCACCAAGGATTGAACTTAGGGGCACTCAACCACAGAGCCCCATCCCCAGCCCTATTTTGTATTTTATTTAGAGACAGGGTCTCACTGAATTGCTTAGCACCTCACTTTTGCTGAGGCTGGCTTTGAACTCATGATCCTCCTGACTCAGCCTTCTGAGCCACTGAGATTCTTTACTTGATGGACATTTTTGCATTTCTTCATTTTCAATATTACACACATTGAAAAAATATTTGTGCTTTTCCTCACTCTCTTTCTCTCCCTCTGCATATATACGTGCATGGAATATTTCCACTAAACTGTCTTCATGTAATTTGAAATTGTTTTTTCTCTTGGGATTGCTGAAAAGGTGAAACATATCTATGAGTTAATACATTCTAAATATCAAAATAAATTATATATATGTAAAATATATAGAGTGGGGGGGGGAGAGAGAACAGTGCCCACACATAGTAACATTGTGTCTCTGCGTGTGTAATGTACATAGGGAGGACAATTTGGCAATATCAAACAAAATTTAAAATGCATTTCTCCTTTGACTTGTTAATTCTGTATACTTTGCAAATCCATAAATTTTTAAGTATCGAGTTAATAAGTCAAAATGCATAACTGATTGTGTATTTTAAATTGAGTTAAATGCTGCCAAATTACCCTATAAAATTGTGCCAACTTCCACTTTCACCAAGAATATGAATGTACCTATATCTCTGCTCTTTTGCTAACAC